>NC_024797.2:35305356-35332089 GCF_000309985.2 Brassica rapa
CCAACGTCAGGCCTACACTAAGCAAAATACACATCAAGCCTAATCCGGTACCTAAGCCAGCCTTAGACTTAATGTCAGAACCTGAAGCAAATCAATCGACCACAAACACAATCACAATAATAAGACTATGAGTAACTACGACTCGATCTAACTCGTGACACCGTATATCGGTGCTACACTGACTCGAGGGTTCCATAACCCTCTACGACACACTAACACAACACTCTAACCTGGCCCTGGTGACTTCGTGTTCCTCCTCTCTATCTGCAATATCCTATCTCCCTACCACAAAGGCCAGAAGAAGGAACTTTCAACCGACCGCGGCCCACAGTCCTTCGGGTCACCGCGCGATAGCCCACAGTCCTTCGGATCACTGCCACATTACACCGTCGTGTATTACTCAGCCATAGGACATGACCCCGTTCGTCTGAGTCTTCCCGATCCAGCGAATAAGGGGTTTCCTTGAACTCGCTGGGTACGAGGCCGAGGAAACACTAATCACCCCTACACAAGCCTAGTATGGGCGGGTTACGCACATACTGTCGGCACACTCACAACAAAATAAACTCAATCTTGATCCTAACCTAAAGCCAAAGTTCCCGATCCTAACTAGACACTTTACTCCACAAGACTAACCATAGTACCAGTAGTCCGGCCTATATGGCCTAAGACCCTTAGTACTAACTACTAAACAACTAAGCAAAATAATCAATAAATTAAATCAACCGTTATCCAGATAGTCCAGCCTCCTGCTATGAAACTATCCTTAAAGATAACGGGAACTTGCACTCAACCAAATCAAACACACAAGAATAGAAAACATGATGCATCCTAGCCTTAGTCCTAATCAGGTTATTAATTCAGTCTTAATTCCTTTCATCTCAGCTTAGGCCTTTCTAAATTGAGTCCGGTTCCATAAATAAAATAACCCTAAGGACTCTACCATCAATAACTTGATCATTCTAATCTATATGTGACTCGATCTATCCTAAATTCCAAATGGAATTCACACAAAACCGATAAGCAGCTGGTTGATTGGAGAGGACTTAGCCAAAACCCAATGGACGACTTGAATGGACTGGACTAGATTGATCTTGACTTGTACAGAACCTCCCCTGATACTTGTCTGGACTGAACTCAACTCGAACAGCACCTTCCTTAGCTTCTAAACAATTCTTCCGAAATCTGAACAAAGTATCGAATCATAACTCGACTGAACTAAAACCATGGAACTGAACTGATCATGGACAGCACCTACACTTGATCATCAAAGAATATGAGTATAGTGGACAGATTGATTTGGGCAGAGCTTCCGCATAACAATTGCAGAAATTCTTCGATTGGACAGAACTTCGCTTCTTGGTGAAGTATCGATCTTCGGAACTCAGCTACACTCTCTTTCTCTCTCTCTCTAACCACATTGACTTGCTTCCCATCTAAATTGATCTTCAATTGGTTGATCTCAGCCAGAACCTTCCCTAGGCGCTGACTTGAATCAGTAGAGAAACTGATCTCGAAAACTATCTAAAACTCTTGAAATAACTCAGAACCTCTTACTTTCTTTTTCTACTTCTTTCTCTCTCTCTAACCAACTTTTTAACTTGCTTTTGAAATGTCTGGATGAATTAAATGAGAAGGGGTCGTGGTCTTTATATAGGATACAGCAGTGAATCAGATTGAAGTTGGTGGCAGCCCGTGTGTCGGCTAGCATGGCTCCGGTGTCATGCGTCGCGGCGCCTCGTGCTCCACATGGCAGTCAACATGGACCAAACTCATGCAAAGTGGTACCTCTTCTCCTTCCTGGACGACCAGATGTCGATCAGCATGGATGGAATGCATGTGTCGCGACACACCGCTCCCTGCGTGTCGATCAGCATGCTTCGGTTACAGGTATCGCGACACTTTGTGCTTCAACATGTCATGCTGCATGTTCCTGCTTCATGCACGGCCACACCTCGAGATTCTCTTGACACTCAGCTGGTTAGACAGTTGCCACCATGTTCTTATCCTTAGATCAAGCCACCTTGAGCTTCTCAGTTCCTTTGCGTGATTTCGACCGTTCTTGTGAATTTCTGACCCGCGATCAATCCCGAATATTTTTCCGCTCCTATTGTGATTCTCTGAATATTTTTAATAAACTACAGATGATGTATGATATCCTTTAAAATATTTCCCGAGCCTCCGGCTTCCTCAAAGAATTTCTTAATACCGAAATTAGGGTTTTCGCCCAACTTCAGGTTTCCCGTCGTGCTTCAATCCCATCGTGCTTGCTTCCCGTCCAGCTTAAATCCCATCCTGCTTCCGACTTAGTCTTCAGAATAATATTTTACTGATACGAAGATATTCCGAGAAAACTTCGCGATGAAGAAACGTCAATCTTCAAAAACGTCGAGCTTCTAAACTGTCGTGCTTCAAAATGTGATTCTTCCAAAACTGCCGTCTGATCAATCTAAGACACTTCTAACAATGTTAGAGCAGCTTATCTCAACTCATGCTTCACTCACGATCCATTCTTCGACCTTCTCGTACTTCAAATTTCCCGATCGATCTGTATTTCCCGCGACTCGACCACAAAGTTGATGCTCGACCAATCTTCTATTTTCTTTGATCCATGTTAAGTCTTAAGTGATCAAAACTTAACATTCCTTCAATTGATTTGATTCCCAAAAGCTCGGCTCTGGATTCTTACTTTTGCTCTCTCGACCATTTTATCCCAAAGGGCGGTTTATCACACCGACTGTCCCTGTTAATCACTACTCCGATCCCGAAGGCCAACACAATAGGATCGAAATCCTATGATGTTATCCCATGCTAATGTATACAGAGCGTAGGCTTGCTTTGAGCACTCTAATTTCTTCAAAGTAACAGCGCCGGAGGCACGACCCGGCCAGTTAAGGCCAGGAGCATATCGCCGACAGAAAAGACAAGCTGACCGGTGCTGCTGATATACCTTGGATTTGACCCATTTTTATCCATGGTATATTATTATTTTACTATATATATATCTATGTTTTCTACTCTTCTAGGTATGTTTTCAGGTTCAGGTGCATTTCGGAGTAAAGCTATGACTTTGGAGCATTTTGGAGCATAAAGGACATTTCACCCGAGCTGACCACTTAGAGGTCGACGAGAGGAAGAATAATCGATCGATGCGCATCAGTGCTGACGATCGATATCAGGAAATGCCTCGACAGATGAAGATTAATATCGATCGATGTACACAAGTACCGTCGATCGATGTCGAGACACCAGACGCGACATTTTGGATTCAGCAGACTTAAAAACCAAGGCCAAGCCAAATTACCAAAATGCCCTGACGAGTTTTTAACCTAGTAGAATATATACTGCCTAAGTGTTTGACGGCAGAGAGCTTTTCTTTTCTAGACCTAGTTTTGTTACAAGTTTCATTTGGAGAGAAGATCACTTGTGATTGGAACTCCTTGTTTCATTTTCTTATCATCTATTCTATGAGTTTCTATTTATCTATTGATATGAATTGCTTTGCTATGTCTGAGTAGTTCAACTGTTAGATCCAGGGTTCAGATAGGTTTGTGGGATTAGCCCCAAACTATAGATCTGCCTTGTTGTGATATTCATGATAGATTTGTATTCATTGCTTGTTTTAGCCTAGCTAACTAGAACTTGATCACAGGATTGCATATTCAAGCACCCTTGTTATCCCATCCTGACATCTATCTATCATATTAGGATTTCTAGAGAGGGCTAACCGCCAATTTAGAATCTTAGTAGAGCATTTCATACTCGCGCATAGGCCTGGCTAGAACCCGTCGATCGATGTCCTCAACTGACAATCGATCGTTGTTGGCAAAAGTGTATCGGTCGACGTCTTAATAGACTATCGATCGACACTCTCTTGTGTCTGCATCTAACCGATGAGACACAAGATCTAGTCTGTTAACCAGTGGTACATGCGACAGCTGATCACTGAGTTAAGCGAATGAGCTCTAATATATCATGCATGCAACAGTTAGGCATCTATAGGAATTATAATCTCCAACACCTGAATAGTGGCCCTGCATCTAATATCATTTCCAACCTAAGTTACATTTATCATTTACTCGCTAGTTACTATTGCTATTTTATTTAAAACATTACAACCTTTAGAATTAATAAACACTAGATTTAATTGTTCCCTAGCTCCTTGTGGATTCGATCCCTAAGTACTACATCTGAACCTCTTTTGATGAGAGTAACACTCCTTAGGGTAATTTGAGTGGTATCAAATTTGGCGCCGTTGCCGGGGAGCTTTGATCGCCATTAGATTTAGTTTTATTAATTCTTATTCTTTTCTTTACCCCCTTTTCTAATAATCTTTCTTTTTCTTGTCTTTTCAGGTGCATGCCCAGCGGTACCAGAAGCAACAAGGAGAAAGACTTGCTGTTCTCAGACGATCCTGCTCATTTGGAACGCACCATCCGTAGAGGTCAACGTTCCACATCGCTCGACGCAACCACTTCGTCGTCGATCGATACGCACAACCAACCGTCGACCGACACCAGACCGTCATCGTCGATCGATCCCAATCGTTCGACAACGATCGATACTACACCGCGTACGTCGATCGATACCGTGTCGTCAAAAATGGTAAACATTATTATTCTAACTCAGGATGAGAACGGAAACCTGTATGACCAGGCCGGTCATCTGCGTAATGCAACAGGTCAGAAAATAGATGCTCAGGGAACTGTAATCCCTGATGCTGATGCTACAGGAGCTGCTCAACCTGTAGATGAGGACGCTCGATCGAAACCACTGGCCGACTACAATCGCCCAGATGAGTACTATTCCAACAGATCAGCGATTCGACTTCCGGAGATCCAGAAGCAGAATTTCGAGCTGAAGCCTCAATACTACACTCTCGTGTCGCAGATACCCTACTCTGGGTTACCGCACGAGCATCCTATGGACCATTTGGAACGGTTCGAGGATCTAATCGCTGCCATTCGGATGGAAGGAGTCCCCGAAGATTACCTGCTGTGCAAGCTCTTCAGATACACGCTGAATGGAGAAGCGATGCACTGGCTTAGGCAGCAACCCACAGGATCTTTAACATCCTGGAGCGACATCAAGAATGCTTTCTTACGAAACTTCTTCGATGAGGCGCGCGCTGAAGAACTTCGGAACAAAATTTCCACATTCTCGCAGAAGGCTGGAGAGTCCTTCAAAGATGCGTGGATTAGATTTAGGTTTTTCCAGCGAGACTGTCCACACCACGGATTTAATGAAGTGCAGCTGCTAAGCACTTTCTTCCGAGGTCTCGCCTTACAGTATCAAATGGCTCTTGATACGGCGAGTGAAGGAAACTTCACTACTCGGAATCCGTTGGAAGCTGTGAGACTTATCGAAAACCTTGCTAACAGCAGCAGCACCAAAAACACTGACTCTGAACGGAAGAAGTCTGTAGCCTCTATCGGGAAGGAACAGATGGACGAAGTAAGAGCTAAGTTAGATGTGGTGCACGAACTTCTTAGGAAGCAAGTCTGTTCAGCTGAAGGAGAAGTAGCAGATACAGAAGGAGAAGAAGATGTGAACTACATCGGAGGTACCGGATTCCAAAAATTTGGAAACCAGGGCGGAAACAGAAACTTCTTTGGAAATGGCCAAAGAAGTAACCAAAGTTCACAATTTCAAAAACCCTTCAACAACAGCAAGAGCTACTCGAACTCTTACTATCAAAATCCACCACCCCAAACTCAGGAAAGCAAGATCGAAGAAATGCTTGATCGAGTATTGTTGGGACAACAACAAATCACCGTGGATTTCAACGGTAAGATAGACTCTGCCTACAACAATCTGAACACCAAAATCGAGACCTTAGGGACTCAGGTGAGAAAACTTGAAACCCAAGTAATTCAGACGGGCGAGACTATTAAGAGGCAAGAAGCTTTCGCTAGAGAGGCAGGAGCCGACAAAGGGAAACACCACGTAAATGCCATCATAGATGATGAATTCTGGCAAGTGGTGAGAAATGAAAACCTTGAGGAAGGAGATTTCGAAATCGAAAGCTCCATGAGTCTCGGCGGATCCCAATGGTGTCGACCGATGTCGATGAACTCGCATCGATCGACAGACCATGATGAAGATCGATGGACGGATTACTCCAGTCATCGATCGACGTCGTCTGCCAATTCGACTGAATGCAATGCGGTTCGAATTCTAACTCATGAAGAATTCGCAGCTAAGCATCCTCACCCACCCTCCCCTTTCTATGAAAAAATCGATCGATCGGTTAACTCAACCATCGATCGACAGAGTGAGTCCGACGTCGATCGTCACAACACACCTCCCATCGATCGACAGGCACCTCTGACATACCGAGTGCGGTTACCCTCAATCGATAATGATTACATCAATGCACTCAGACCACCACCTAAACCATTAGCAAACCCACCCGAACCAAAACCCAACCCTTTAAATAGTTCAACAGAACCTGTTCAAGAAGAACAAGAATCTGAAGGGAGAAGGTTAAGGAAAAGAAAGGAGAAGATTCCTAAAAACCTTAAGAGGGAAGCTAACGATAAGGAGATGGATGGTTTCACTAAACGAGTCCTCAGAATCCCAATCGAAAAACCTTTTGATGAAGCTTACTTCACACACCGGTTGTGGATGTTCTTCAGAGAAACAAAGGTAACTGAGGAGGACATTAGGAGAATGTTTCATCAAGTCAGAGGAAAGATGAAACACAGGATCACATTGACGAAGAAGAGTGATCCTGGGAAGTTTGCAATACCATGCATAGTCAAGGGTGTTGAATTTCCCCATTCAATGTGTGACACAGGAGCATCGGTTAGTATCCTCCCTAGGATTATGGCAGACCAGCTTGGTTTGACCATCGAACCCTCAACAGAATCCTTCACCTTCGTGGATCTTTCAGAGAAACGATCCGGAGGCATCATAAGAGATCTGGAGGTACTGATTGGTAATGCCCTTGTCCCTGTAGATTTTCATGTCTTAGACATCGAGCTTAACTGGAACTCTTCACTTCTGCTTGGAAGATCCTTCCTAGCTACAGTAGGAGCTGTATGTGACATGAACAAAAACAAATTGTGTCTAACGCTCATAGACCCAAACATCCACTACGATCCCATCCGACCTAAGAGAAAGGTAATTAATTCTGTGGATTATGGGAAAGAACTTGGCTTCATTGGCGCATGCCATTGTGGAGCAGAGTATGAATCGGAGTACGAAACAGAGTACTCGGAATCGATCGACACCCCAACCTTTCCATCGATCGATTCCAATGTGTCAATGGTGACCGATGACCACAACAACACGTCACTCGACGTAATGCACCCACTTGACCATTTCGCTTCACCTAATCATTGTTACCAACATTGTGTCTTCCAACCTCCAACCAGGAGAGGACATGATGATTATTCCATAGGCAGTTGGGCACACAGTGGTTTCCATGAAAGTTTTGCAATTGACTCTGTAATTACTTCACCTCATGAGGAACATACCGAGGAATACGATGAGGATTACTGGAAAGAACGTGCAATAGAAATGTCTTTGCAGGATGAAAGACTTGAAATACACAAGTTCACCAACACGTTTCCAACATCGTTCGACGCTGTGCACTCCGCATCGGTCGATACCCACCCTCGTCCAGCAAAACAACCGCTCACATCGATCGACACACCGAAAGGAACATCGATCGATATTCGCGCCGCAGCGAAAATTCAGGAGCAGGAGAATATTCCCTCCCTAACTAGGTTTACAGATACCTATATAAATCGTTTTGCACCTCCGAAACCACCTACACACATCAGAGCAAACACACAAGCAAATAAGATGAACACTCTTCCTTCTACATCAACAGAAAAATCCATGAAGAGCAATCATCTCAAGAACACAAGTTCTGCAGAAATTACTCTGCCATTGATCGATGTAACTGTATCTACATCGATCGATACTACTCTAAACCCTAATCTCTCTATTTCTAAAATGAATAATTATGCAAACATTGATTACGGTTTTCTAACACCTGATGAATTTGGTATTTTCAGGGATCCAGATGGCAACACACGTGCAATGGATGGAAGGAATTTACAAGTGTCCAGAGAGGACATAGCAGACATCCTTCAAGTAGCCAGTGGACCTGACAACCTGTTCTCACAGCAACGTGGCACTCTAGACGTCATTCTAACAAATCCAAACAACCACGCAGGAGTGACCACAACAGAGATCAACACATATCTATCATGCCAACCAAAAGGGCAAGCATCGATCGACGGTACAACGGAGACATCGATCGGCAGGGTAACACCAACGTCGATCGATATGGATGATCCGACGTCGATCGACAGACGCTATGAATGTGGGAGCCGCGCTTTTGACATGTATGGAGCCAAAAAGTTCACTTGGGAACAAAGGGACGAATATGGAGTCTACAGAGATGAGCGTGGACACGTACAAAGCGCAACTGGTGAGATGATACCTGTCACAAAGGACAACATCAGGAAAATACTGGAAAGAGCATCTCTTTTTGAAGAGAGCCACATCTGTCTTCCAGAACATGCCACTTCCTTCACACTCACAAGACTGGCACCAGAACTCTACACAAAAGTAGAAATCGATGAAATGGTGTTTGGTATTTGTGGAGCTTAGGAGAAACTGGGAGAGGAGCTTAAAACACTGGTAGATGAAACACATCAGCCTTTGGATAGAGGCTACAATGAGCTTTTCAGATGTATGGCAGAAATGAGGACATAAATTGAAAGTTTACGTCAGCAACTTGAGAAGAAAGCTACGACCTCAGCATCGATCGACGCACCACGTGCAACATCGATCGACGTCAGTCTTCCTACAGCTCAGATCCTTGCAGAACCGCGATGTTCAACACAACACAGGGATGAATGGGAAGTCTCATACATCGACACGAGGATAAACGACGTTTACTGCCCTCTCAACAACAACGTGGACTGGCTAAGCACTAAAATCGAGCTACTACAGCAAGATCTGGACACCATTCGCAAGAAGGACCAACATCCAGCCACATCGATCGACATGTGCACCTTCACATCGCTCGACGCCAAAGTCTCAGCAATGAATGAGAGGCTGAGGACTTATGAGGATATGCATGACCGTTTTATATCACCAGTCATGATAGATTTAAACAAATTGTCTAGTCAATTACTTGATGCCCAAAAGGATATTGAGAACATTACTAATCAAAGTTTTTTGCAGGTAAAATCAGCATCGATCGACAGGCTAAGAGGACCCTGGATCGATGGCAAGAAACCTGTGGAGTTACTTCCTTACACAGCAGCAGAGGTTGACAAGATCACATCCAAGTTCTACACTGCTCTAGACACCATGGAGGAACGACTTGACAAACGCTGCGATGACATCTACTTTCCATTCGACAACAATATCAGTGGACTAGACAACCACGCAGAATGGCTACAGAAAGAAGTCAAAGCCATTCAGAGGCAACTCGCAGCTCAACATCAGATATCAGCATCGATCGACAAGACAAAAGCAAAATCGAACGACGGCAACTCACCGAGATCGACCAACGAACACATAATCGCATCGATCGACGCCGAGTCTACAACAATCGGCGAGCAGCTGATACACAAGACAGTAGAGTCAATGCAAAAAGAACTGACAGATCTTTCAGCATACGCCTATGACAACATAGGCTGGCACCAGAAATGACTGGGGAAGATGGATGACAAATGGACAAGAAATGATGAGGCCACAAGAAGTTTCATTGCATCTTGGTCCAGAATGCGCAGAGATGATGTGGATGCTTGCTTTCCAACAAACAGCTGCTTCTCCACCCAATAGCCAATCACTACCACAGTCAAGCTAAATGACTATAACCAAGCGCTGAGTGGGAGGCAACCCACTATTAGGTATTTTACTTTGGTTTTATTAGCTAGCATTTAATTTCTTTCGTTTTATCTCTTTCAGATTTAGGAGAACCAAGTAGGAGGACTTGAATATCGACCGACGACAAACGTCGACATCGTTCGACATAGGCAACCACACGACGATCGATGTAACACTTATCCATCGATCGATATTTAATCCGGTCAGATGTATCTTACCTACTTGTTACATTTCGTACATCATACACTTTTCATCATAACTCCGGCTGAGTTACACTGGGACAATGTAATTTAAGTCTGGGGGGAGATTTACTGATATAATTTATTTTATTCTTATGTAAAAAGGAATTTTAAATAAGTTATGCTTAGCTATCGAAAATAGGGACTATAATCTTATATTGGTTTAAACATGAATATCTAACCAATATTTAGCACCATTTTAGATTTACTGATTGCAGAAAGCACTAAAGATGCTAAAGCAGATCAACCTATCAACTACACACTTGCCTTGAACCGTATGAAGTAACCAAAGCTGATTTCCAACACTAAACCTGACATAACCGCTTGTCTTGGGGCTTGGTATACATGGGATCGGATTCTTCAGATAGGCCTGGAAGGTAACGCCTGGTTTAGATTATTTATCACATTTTATCTCTCTAGATTTCGACCCTAGATTAGTTCTAAAAAAAAATAACAATAATAATAATAATAATAATAATAAAAATAATAATAAAAAAATAAGTAAGATCTATTGTTTAATTAGGATGAGTCTGAACAGGACTTGGTGGCTAAAACCATTAAGGCTTGATTCATAAAGACTCAAATAAAAGAGTTCGAAACGGGACTTGGAGGCGGCAATTTTTAAGGCTCGCTTTCGCAAAGAACTCTTGGATATAGGTCAAAAAGAAGTGAACAGAACTTGGTGGCAACCACCATTAAGTTTTGATTCATGGAAGCCTGTCCAATCTTGGTCACTGATCCTGCAATGGAAGCAGACTTTGACTCAAGAGAGAAATTTAGAGAGAGAGAAACTAGGAACTAACTTTTACCTGCAGCTCCAGATACCTGTCTGAAATCCTTGCATCGTGTGATCGATACTCCCAAGGTAAAGCATTCACTTTATATTTATGCTAAGAAATGAAATCAGTAGAGGGGACGTCAGACGTCAATTGATGAGTTGTGTTATGATAGAAATGGTTGCTAAGCTAGGATATTGCATAGTGTGCTTTTGTGATTAGGACTTTTTAAATGTGGTTGCAAAATTATTGAGGAAAGATTTCTATGTTTTTAAAATCTTAAGTTCCCAAATATTTTCAAACCTCTTTCAGAGAGACTGCCAGTATGTTTTGCTTGAGGACAAGCAAAAGGGTAAGTGTGGGGGAGTTGATATACCTTGGATTTGACCCATTTTTATCCATGATATATTATTACTTTACTATATATATATATATCTATGTTTTCTACTCTTCTAGGTATGTTTTCAGGTTCAGGTGCATTTCGGAGTAAAGCTATGACTTTGGAGTATTTTGGAGCATAAATGACATTTCACCCGAGCTGACCACTTAGAGGTCGACGAGAGGAAGAATAATCGATTGATGCGCATCAGTGCTGACGATCGATATCAGGAAATGCCTCGACAGATGAAGATTAATATCGATCGATGTACACAAGTACCGTCGATCGATGTCGAGACACCAGACGCGACATTTTAGATTCAGCAGACTTAAAGACCAAGGCCAAGCCAAATTACCAAAATGCCCTGACGAGTTTTTAACCTAGTAGAATATATACTGCCTAAGTGTTTGACGGCAGAGAGAGCTTTTCTTTTCTAGACCTAGTTTTGTTACAAGTTTCATTTGGAGAGAAGATCACTTGTGATTGAACTCCTTGTTTCATTTTCTTATCATTATTCTATGAGTTTCTATTTATCTATTGATATGAATTGCTTTGCTATGTCTGAGTAGTTCAACTGTTAGATCCAGGGTTCAGATAGGTTTGTGGGATTAGCCCCAAACTATAGATCTGCCTTGTTGTGATATTCATGATAGATTTGTATTCATTGCTTGTTTTAGCCTAGCTAACTAGAACTTGATCATAGGATTGCATATTCAAGCACCCTTGTTATCCCATCCTGACATCTATCTATCATATTAGGATTGCTAGAGAGGGCTAACCGCCAATTTAGAATCTTAGTAGAGCATTTTCATACTCGCGCATAGGCCTGGCTAGAACCCGTCGATCGATGTCCTCAACTGACAATCGATCGATGTTGGCAAAATTGTATCGGTCGACGTCTTAATAGACTATCGATCGACACTCTCTTATGTCTGCATCTAACCGGTGAGACACAAGATCTAGTCTGTTAACCAGTGGTACATGCGACAGCTGATCACTGAGTTAAGCGAATGAGCTCTAATATATCATGCATGCAACAGTTAGGCATCTATAGGAATTATAATCTCCAACACCTGAATAGTGGCCCTGCATCTAATATCATTTCCAACCTAAGTTACATTTATCATTTACTCGCTAGTTACTATTGCTATTTTATTTAGAACACTACAACCTTTAGAATTAATAAACACTAGATTTAATTGTTCTCTAGCTCCTTGTGGATTCGATCCCTAAGTACTACATCTGAACCTCTTTTGATGAGAGTAACACTCCTTAGGGTAATTTGAGTGGTATCAAATTTGGCGCCGTTGCCGGGGAGCTTTGATCGCCATTAGATTTAGTTTTATTAATTCTTATTCTTTTCTTTACCCCCTTTTCTAATAATCTTTCTTTTTCTTGTCTTTTCAGGTGCATGCCCAGCGGTACCAGAAGCAACAAGGAGAAAGACTTGCTGTTCTCAGACGATCCTGCCCATAGGATAAAATTATAACACTTTGTAAGATGTTTAAAGTAAATAAATAATGTATAAAAGATGTTTATAAATCACGAGTTCTCATATGATATTAGTCCTTGTCTGGGACGAACTAACTATCGAATATTGCTTTATCGGGTTGAAAAGCCTAGAGTAATATCCGATAGGAGCGTCTGTGTTCTTTAGTTGTTGGTCTAAGGCGATCGGATTTATTTTGAGAACCTCGGGTCGACCATCAGGGAACATCGACGGTGTCATTTCCGGTTATCTATGATCGGGGGTGTCACACCCGGTTCCTACATTTGAGAACGAGCCCACCATTCCTCCGGATTCTGGGATGGATATCGATTTGAGGGCTGGAGGATCTTCCTTCTGAATTTATGTTCTTTCCTTTGTTTAGTAGCGGCCTTTCTTGGCTTGCTCTGAATTTGTTTGAATGATGGCCCTGTTGTGGCTTTAAATAAGCTTTTCTGGATTTGCTTTTTCCTTCTTTTGAGATCTTTATATGATGCTTGCTTCTGCGATTGTCTCTCTTTTGGAAAAAATGCAGGTCGTCTGATGATCTTAGGATTTTGGATCGTCTTCGAAGAACTGGAGAGTCAAGCGTTGATCCAATTGTTTGGTAACCTTGAGCCTTTCTAGGCTTTTTGGATATGGATTCCGGGATCCTGAAAGTCTAGATTCCTTAGAACCTCTGGATTTTACGACGATCAGACCTCATAGGTCTCATAAGGTTGAATCTCTTTCGAGGCCCCTGGGATCGCTTAGAGACTTTAAATGACGTTCGGACCCGGAGGTCCCTTTTTAAGAACCCGTATATTCTGGACCCTGAGGTCTTGAATTGGACTCATAGTCATTGGACCGTGAGGTTCCTTTTAGGGAATTCGTAGGTTCCTGACCTTTAAAGCCTATCTGAGCCCGAAATTCTCAGAATCCGGAATTAAGTTATAAAGAGAACCGATAGGTTCCTGACCCTGAGGTCATGTTTTAGACTCATGGTCTTTGGACCCTGAGGTCCTTTTAAGGAACCCGTAGGTTCTTGGCCCTAAGGCCTATCTGATCCCGGAGTTCTCTCTCAGAACCCGGAATTAAATTATAAAGAGAACCGATAGGTTCCTGACCCTGAGGTCTTGTTTTAGACTCATGGTCTTTGGACCCTGAGGTCCTTTTAAGGAACCCGTAGGTTCTTGGCCCTAAGGCCTATCTGAGCCCGGAGTTCTTTCTCAGAACCCAGAATTAAATTTTAAAGGGACTGCATTCTGCCACCCTAGGTGTGGCCACTCTCGGTACCTGTTGGGTATCACTTTCTACCGCTCGTGGCTGGTCACTATCGAGTTCCCGTGCTGCACTCTGCTTTCTGCAGAAAGCCACTATCAGTCTTAGAGGGTGCTGGTGTGGGTGAAACCCTAAGTGCCAGACTTACGCTGTTTTCCACATCTGGCGAAACAAGATACAATTAAGGTTTTCCCGGACTTTTGCACTTGCTCAGTGGCAATTATACCTCGTGTCCCCTGTATTAATTTAGCACGTAGAATATTAAGACAGGTACCTTTCACTTTTTTTTGGTATTTTAGTTTGGGACCCCGAAATGCCTTAGGCTATACAGGGGTTTTAGGTAGTATTGACGGCATACTTGGGCTTGCGCAGACCAATTCCTACCTTATGTCTCATACCCGTTTTGTTTTTGTGTGGTCGTGCCACTTATCATTGAGGGTTGGCCAGGAACAGAGGTCTCTTTGACCTGATCCAGCTCGTTTGCCCCTTTAAGTATTATGGTATTCGTACTCTCTTTATACTCGAAACTATTTTATTATATATATATAGGCTATGTCTGTAGACTTTCAGCGTACATATGAGTAGAAAAACTTAATGCTTAAATAAATGATAGAATAATTATATAGAAATCATGGGCCGGAGACCGTACAAGATATCAGCTTGCGAGATACCCCGGTGGTTAGGCCATGTTTTATCTCTTATTGCTGCGTGACCCGTGGGGTTTGGCTTGCTTTTGAGACGAATGTCTTCGCTGGAGGGTTCCTTCATCCTCTGCAGGGTTCTGCATTTTTTTGAATCTAAGGACCTCGTTTGGGAGTTGTTTCATGCCCCAGCCCTTGCAGATCTCTGTGCTGTTGACGTTCGGGGGCAATTGTCTCCTATCGATGGAGGTTTTCAGCGCTTCCATGAAGCATGTAGTCGCATTCATCCATTGGGGCAAATGTGTTCGGAGGTCTCCTATCTCCGCCTGGTGACTGCTGGGAGCTCTCTTCCGAGGGGGTTTTGTCGAGGTTTTCGTGCCCCACTCCTTTATCTGTGAGATCGCCGGTTGATAACTGTTGAAGCTTCTGGCTATCTTATCTATGTGAGGCGGAAGACGAGGGTCCTTTGGGGACCAGATTTTACGAGCAGCTGCAGCCTTGCAGGTTTGTAGGGGAGACCATGCGAAGCGGTCGACGTAAGCTCTCTGGAAGCTTTTTGGATGTAGGGTCCGAACTATGCAGAGGGTTCCTGAATTGCCCCTATTGTTGACCCCTGATTCCCGATTCCACTGGATCTGAGGTCTCCTCTGTAATTGCTATAAGACCTTGGTCTTCCATTTTAAGGTGGTCTGGTAGCAGGACCTAGAATTCTTCTGGTCTCCTCGGATTGCTCTGATGCCCCGGGGTGTAGGAAACTTCACTATTTGATGGAGGGTTGAGGGGACTGCTCCCATGTCGTGAATCCAGGATCGTCCTAAGATCATGTTGTATGTCGGTTGGCAGTCCACGACCTGGAACTTGGTAGATAGGTTGATCCCTTCAGCATATACTGGCATAACAACCTCCCCAGCGGTTTGCTTGACCTCGCCGCTGAAACCGATGAGTGGGGTTACTTTGCGCGTCAGGGTATTCTCCTCTAATCCTAGGTCTTGGTATGCCGCCAGGAAGATGATATTGCTGGAGGACCCGTTGTCTATTAGTATTCTTTTCACCAAACAGTTCGCTATGGTGAGAGAGACAACTAGAGCGTCATGGTGGGGAGCTAATATCTTCTCTTGCTCCTTGGCTGTAAAGCTTATCTCGTCGGTACCTAGAAGTAGGCGTTTAGGTAGCAGTCTCCAGGCCGTGTTTAGCATTACGGGTGCTCTTTTTTGCAGCTGCATGACTCACGCCACTTACTTCAGAGCCTCCTGAGATGACATGAATCACCCGTTCCTGGCGAGGTGGTGATCTTGGTGCGTCTCCTTTAGATTTCCCTGATGCTTCTTTGCTAAGATGAGCCTTGGCTTTCTCTGAAAGGAATTCTTGGAGATGCCCCTTTTGGAGCAGTTCGTTGACCTTGATCTTAAGGGCGATGCAGTCTTCAGTTTTGTGGCCGTGATCGCGATGGAAGTCGCACCAGAGTCCAGGTTCCAGAATAAGTCAGGTGCTTTCATCTTTGGGGGCCACTTGACCTGTTGGCCCATCTGCCTCAGCGTGTTGACCAGCTCTGGTGTTGATATTGAGAGATGGGAGGGCCAGGTAGACACAGACATCCCCTCTTCTTTATCTAATGGCCGGTATTGGAACCTGCCCCGGTTCCTGCTTTCGGAGTCCTTGGATCCCTTTTGGGAGGATCTTTCTTCTCGGTCTCCCCGGTCTGATCGGGTGGACCTCTTATCCTGTTTGGGTTGAGCCTTGGCGCGGCTAGCGACGTCCTCTTCCCACCTCACCCGTGCCCACGCTCGGGATAGCACATCCTCCATGGTTTTGCAAGGGTACATGGTTAGCTCTTTGTAGAGCCCTCCGTCTAGAAGTAGGCCTCTCTTGAAGGAAGAGATTGCGGTAGGGATGCTGCATTCAGGGACCCCTACCTTCTCTTGATTGAAACGGGCTATGTAGTCCCGCAGGGGTTCTACTCGTTGCTGGAGGATCTCGTAGAGACCGTCTGAAGTCTTCTCCATGCTCCTGCTACTCGCGAATTGTTCTACGAACTTGTCGCTCAGGCCGGCAAAGGAAGAGATGGACCTGTTAGGGAGATTGATATACCATTGCAAGGCGGGTCCAATTAGAGTGGAGCCGAACCCTTTACACATGGTAGCTTCACGGGACTCCTTGGGGAGCGCAACCGCTAGCATCCTCTGTTAGTATTGTGCGATATGATCGTCGGGGTCTCCGGTGCCATCATACATCTTGATGCTGGGGAAGGAGAATTTCCGAGGCATCTCGACTGAGGCAATCTCCACCGCGAAGGGAGTATCCGTGTACGAGTTGGGGTTGCTCCTCCGGATTGGGGGAGCTACTCCTGGTAGACGTTCCACCATGGATTGCATGGCGTCGAACCTCTTGGAGAACATCTGCTCCTGATAGGCGGTGATGGAGGACTCGGCTGCTGTCTTCTCGGGTTCTTGTTTCTCGGGTTCAGGTTCGGAATCACTTTCCTCTAGGTCGTGGATCTGGTGATCCTCGATCCCTTCTCGTGTTGCCCCGGCCGCTCCGGATGCAGGAGTCGCTGTGGGAACTGAAATTTGCACTGTCGATTTCCGTTTAAATAAGGAAACTAGGAAAACCCTAATTTCCCAGAGGACCCGGATATCTGCTAATTACCACACGTCAAGCAATCAGAACACGAGAATAACAACGATAAAGTATAGGAAATCGAAAAAGAGAGCAAATAAGATCTTATTTCTGAATTTACATATGAGCGTTTACAACAAGGTATAAGCCTGGGCTCGAGAGCTGTCGGTGAGATTCCTAGTTCTAGCAACCCTAAGAAGGCTAAACCTAATTGAGTCGCAGCTCGAAATAACAAAAACGGAAAATTGCCTAAATCGCTCTAAGTGCTAAGTTTGCTCTGAAAAAGTTCTCTCCCCAATGCTCCTCGCCTAGGACTCCTTATATACTAGCTCTGTGGGAACCGAAATTTGCACTGTCGATTTCCATTTAAATAAGGAAACTAGGAAAACCCTAATTTCCCAGAGGACCCGGATATCTGCTAATTACCACACGTCAAGCAATCAGAACACGAGAATAACAACGATAAGAATAAGAAATCGAAAAAGAGAGCAAAGTAGATCTTATTCCGAATCTGCGTATGAGCGTTTACAACAAGGTATAAGCCTGAGCTCGAGAGCTGTCGGCGACATTCCTAGTTCTAGCAACCCTAAGACGGCTAAACATAATTGAGTCGCAGCTCGAAATAACAAAAACGGAAAATTGCCTAAATTGCTCTAAGTGCTAAGTTTGCTCTGAAAAAGTTCTCCCTCATGCTCCTCGCCTAGGACTCCTTATATACTAGCTCCAAGGTCAGTTTACGCTTTTACTCTTCTGCCCTTAAGCCGTCATTGCATAAAAATGGAGATATTCCATTTTCCCGATCTTCACAATTATCTTCAAAACTTCCGTATTTATCCGCGGAAACTTGACATTTATCCTTCCTTGTGGACCAAGCGTAAACCGTGCTGCGGTTTATGGGCTTTTGGTAAAGAAATCGTAGGATGGGCCTCGAGTGGTGTTTTAGGTCCCTTTGGGCCGTCTTCCAACTAGACACGTTTACTGCAATTTCTTTTGATAAAGAATGAACTTTTCCGTGGTTTCTAATCCGCGAAGTTTGATCGATGAGTTAGAATAGCGGAAAGCATGGACTGAGCTTGCTACGGTCTTCGGGAGATAGCATTCGAAGGTTTGACAAGAATGCATGGATTGATGTCGTATCGATGTTCGGAAGGGTTCAGTCGCTGCACAGCGACCGAACTTTTGCTCGAGCCCGGTCGCTACATAGCGACCGAGCCTTGGCTTGAGCTCGGTCGTTACAAAGCGACCAAGCGGGACGAACGCTCGGTCGCTACGTAGCGACCGAGCTTTGGCTTGAGCTCGGTCGCTACGTAGCGACCGAGCGGGACTATCGCTCGGTCGCTACGTAGCGACCGAGCTTTGGCTCGAGCTCGGTCTCTACGTAGCGACCGAGCCTTGGCTTGAGCTCGGTCGCTACGTTGCGACAGAGCGGGACGATTGCTCGGTCGCTACGTAACAACCGAGCTTGGCCGAGCTCGGTCACTACTTAGCGACCGAGCGGGACGAGCGCTCGGTCGCTACGTAGCGATCGAGCGAGACGGACGTTCGGTCGCTACGTAGCGACCGGACGGCGTGTATGCGCGGTAACTATGCTACGTAGCGACCGGACGGCGTGTATGCGCGGTAATTTCTTTTGATAAAGAATGAACTTTTCCGTGGTTTCTAATCCGCGAAGTTTGATCGATGAGTTAGAATAGCGGAAAGCATGGACTGAGCTTGCTACGGTCTTCGGGAGATAGCATTCGAAGGTTTGACGAGAATGCATGGATTGATGTCGTATCGATGTTCGGAAGGGTTCAGTCGCTGCACAGCGACCGAAATTTGGCTCGAGCCCGGTCGCTACGTAGCGACCAAGCGGGACGAGCGCTCGGTCGCTACGTAGCGACCGAGCGGGATGAGTGCTCGGTCGCTATGTAGCGACCGAGCTTTGGCTCGAGCTTGATCGCTACGTAGCGACCGAGCGGGATGAGCGCTTGGTCGCTACATAGCGACCGAGCCTTGGCTTGAGCTCGGTCGTTACGAAGCGACCAAGCGGGACGAACGCTCGGTCGCTACGTAGCGACCGAGCTTTGGCTTGAGCTTGGTCGCTACGTAGCGACCGAGCGGGACGATCGCTCGGTCGCTACGTAGCGACCGAGCTTTGGCTCGAGCTCGGTCTCTACGTAGCGACCGAGCCTTGGCTTGAGCTCGGTCGCTACGTAGCGACCGAGCGGGACGATTGCTCGGTCGCTACGTAACGACCGAGCTTGGCCGAGCTCGGTCGCTACTTAGCGACCGAGCGGGACGAGCGCTCGGTCGCTACGTAGCGACCGAGCTTTTGCTCGAGTTCGGTCGTTACGTAGCGACCGAGCGGGACGAGCGCTCGGTCGCTACGTAGCGACCGAGCTTGGGCTCGAGCTCGGTCGCTACGTAGCGATCGAGCGAGACGGACGTTCGGTCGCTACGTAGCGACCGGACGGCGTGTATGCGCGGTAATTATGCAACGACCGAGCTTGGTTTGTTTGGTTTGAATCTTCAAGGATACTTCTTTGTAAAAACTTCGTATTGGTTATTTTTTACGAAAGTTATATCTTTCTTTTTACTATCTCTTTCGGAAATACGATCTCCGAGGATTTTCGGGTGGTAATTCCGTCGTGACCGTTTTTGACCCCAACAGTTAGCCCCCCAGCCCGTTAGGATCATGCATCGTAGGATCCTAGCGTGCGGTTAGGCATGTTTGGCAAGTCAGGCGTGATGGATGGAATTAATATCCGAAAGTCCGAGCTTGAATAGTAAATCCTCATGCCTATAAGAAGGGAGGTAACTTGTTTTCATAATTTTTTCACTTTCTTGTCTTTCTCTAAGATCTTTCTTAAGAAAAACTTTCTTTCTTTTCTCTCCACCCTTTTCCTCTATTTTCTCAAGAGAAGTGTAAAGATGTCGAGCAAGAAAAAGGTTGCGAAAAAAGGGTCTTCGTCCGCGAGTGCTTATGAAGAGCTCATTGTTCCGAAGATGGAGTTCGTGCCTCACTCGGTACATCCCGCCGAGAACGAGGCATGGTGGGTTGCTCATTATGGTTCGATGACTCCTCCCAAAGAGAAGTCGTTCCCGGTCCTGACCCATCGCGAAGTCGAGAAAGAGGATCCAAGCAGGAGTACCGACGAGTTTCTTGCGACCATGCGATCGTTCGACCATATCCCGGATGCTGTGGAATTCCGAGTTCCCTATCCCGGAGAGTGTGCTAACAGCCCCCCCAGAGGGTTACTTCACTTGCTAAGAGGCGTTCGTAGTGCGTTGTCGCTTATGGTTCCCAATCCCCGAAATCCGCGTCCGAGTATTGAACCGTTTCGAGGTTGCGATAAGCCAGTTGACTCCCCTCGCCATTCAGCATCTTATTGGGATCCTGATCCTGAGCTACGAGCATGGCCTTTCCCTTTCCGTCGATCATTTTGAAGCCCTTTTGAGGCTTCCACTCGTCAAAGATACGGACAAGCATAGGCTGGTCCCTCGGAAGTTTATGTCAGTGGTTAAGAAGTTCATTTCGAACTTCCACTCGTGGAAGAAGTTTTTCTTCTTTGTTCGTATAGACGCTGCGTCTGTCGAAGAGAGTTGCATTCCACTGTTCCGGAGGTTGCTGAACGATCATCCTTTCATCAATCCTCTTGCTCCGTTCCCTGAGGACATTATTGAGGTGAGGGATCTTCTTAGGAATGGTCCCTTCTTTTGGACTTCCTTTACGCCGAAGAGGGTTCGGAGGGCACTGAGGTTCGTGCACCCTGGTCCTGCCTCGGTTGCGGACACGGGAAGCGATTCTGAACCTGATGACCAGAGTCCCGCTGTAGCCCCAACAGCCGTGCCGGAGTCGAGCTCTTGGAAGGGAAAAGATATCGACCTTGGCGACATAGAATTTTCGATGGATGACTCTATGCTTCCAGGATGGGATCCGAACCTAGCTTATGGCGATGAGAGTGGCTCGAGCGAGGCCCCTATCCCGGACTTTGATGATTTCTTTGCTGGTCTGCCACCGGGTTTTGATGCTCCTCCACCTGCGAAAGAGTCGGCGAGGCCGAAAGTCGTCGCGGAAGGGTCCCGAATCATCAACGGGGTATGATTTTTTCGAAAATACTCGTGATTGCCTAAGTTTTTCCTTTTCTGCTTACAATGCGTTAATCGGTTTCGAAGGGCCTTAACTTGCTTGGCTCAACCATTGAAGCGAGCCATAGGGAGGCTATGATCTATCGTTTTAAAGCGGAGAAAGTGGAACGAGATCTCGCTCGCGTGCGAGGCGAGATTTTGGAGCGAGAAGCGCAACTTACTCGTAAGGCGGAAAAGGAAAGGCAAAAGAGAAATCGTCGAGGTGATGAAGACCCGTGCCTCTCAATTCCAGGTTAAGTATGGGAACCTTAAGAATGCCTTTACCTCGGTAGGTGATTTCCGTGAGTGCCGCGGTTCGGTCGGAAGTCTTTGGAGGACGCAAGCCGATGACTACGTGTTCGAGGAAGAAATGAGCTTATGAAGAGTGGGATGAATGAACGTGCCCATGCTGAGGCGCTCATCCCTTCGATCGACGAGCGGATTCAAGTGTTCTGGGATTCCATCCCGGTTTCCCCTGATACCGAGGAGGTTTCGACCGGGCTTCCTGACGG
The DNA here is from genome assembly GCF_000309985.2 of Brassica rapa. Lineage (NCBI taxonomy): Eukaryota > Viridiplantae > Streptophyta > Magnoliopsida > Brassicales > Brassicaceae > Brassica > Brassica rapa. Next base: position 35,327,234 of record NC_024797.2, read on the forward strand.
TGGCGAGAAAGTGGATCGTCCCGCGGATGCGTTCGGTGCTTCGTTGTCCGGAGACTTTGACTTTGGATTATGAGCGGTGGAGTAGTTATCGAAAGAAAGATGCTTGTCTTTCTGTTTTATGTTTATGGCCGAGTGTGGCCGAGAGATTTGTATGGACCTGTTTTGGCCATTTTTATTGCTTATCGGGACTGGCCGTTGGTGGCTTTGAATCCCCTTACCGCTTTATGCGGTTATTTATATGATGAATTTTTCGTTTTTTCGAATTTTCCTGAGTAGGTTCGAAGTAAATCTGTTGGTTCGTTCGTGATTTTCGTAAGAATTACCTATCTTTACGATTTTCGAGAACATTGAGATACGAACGGAGAGACATGGTTTAGGATCTCGTATCTTTTAGATATCATGCCTTGAGATGTTTGAGACCAGAGCGTTGGGTTTAGGGCAAGACCTAGGTTTACTTTCGGTTAAGGTTTGTGCGGTGACTAGCCGGCTATCGTTTTTCCTGTTGCGATTTCTTCCTGACTCGTACCGATTTAAAGTCCGCGATAGGTTCTCGGCTTATATGACTTGTATGGTACGAATCGAGCATCTTCTCAGAGTCAACTGGAAGTGCTAAACCAAAATTTCGGATTTTTGTTGTAGCGCGCTTTTGTCCTTGTGCTGGACGTTTTTGAAGATCAAAAGAGTGATCGAATTGCGTTTGTTTAAGACGGCTGGCGTGTTCGTCGGGGCCAATCGACGAACGGGGTGTAAGGTTTTTGGTGGTCGCGTTCGGACAATTTGTTAGTATTATCCTCGAATTTTAACTTTTGCGACGTCTCGCAGTTATTTCGAGGATTATACGTGTATCTTTGTGTGTTTGAAAGATGATAATTTTTACGATTTTTGGGCCGGATGAGGCCGCAGACAAGAGTTTTAATGTTTTCAGGCGTGTCCTGAAAGTTTCTTTTGTGTTTTACTGAAGCGTAAACGTTTTCGATAAAAGGACAACGTATATTGTAGTAAAAGTTTTTGAAGTTTCTAAAAACTCGATTACAATAATGAAGATTTTTCTAAGTGGGAGTATACGAGTATACGCACCCACTCCCCCCCCCCCCCCTTTTAGAGAGGGGGATAGCTGAACTCGTCTTTTGACGAGCTGCCTACGTACCCCTTTCGAGGATCAAGCCATCTCGTAGTTCTGTTTCATGCCGCGAGTGTTTTTACTCGGCGGTAGATGTCGCGATGTCCGCCTTGACCGTGTCGATCGTGGCTGGGTCAACGCTATTTTCCGGATGTTCCGGTTGAGTTGTAGCGTGGGCTTCGGACTTGTGTCGAGCTTCGACGTCCGATGCGTTTGCGTCGGTAGACGATTTTAATTCGTCTTTTCTGGGGCGCTTTTGGCCGAAGATCGATCTATCTTCGTGCGTTTGCCGTTTGCAGTTGCAGAAGTCGTGATTTGCCTTAACTTGTGCTCTGCGAGGAAGCATAGCCGCGACTGTTTTTGGCATCCCCAGATGGCCGCGACTCCGCTTGGGGTTGGGAATTTGAGACCCAGGTGGTAGTTGACGGAACTGCCTGCATGGCGTTGAGCCATGGGGTTCCCATGATCACGTTGTAGATAGCGGGATGATCGACTACCGCGAACTCGACGATTTTCGTGATCCCCTTGGCCATGACTGGCAAATGGATTGATCCAAGAGTCATCGATACTTCGCCTGAAAAACCCGTGAGTGGTTTTGGCGTCGGAATCACTTCTCCGAGTTCGATGTTCATCCGCTTGAGAGTATCGCGGAAGATTACGTTGACCGTGCTTCCCGTGTCGACGAGTACCCTTCCGACTTCTAAATCTCGTATGACGAGATCTATGACGAGCGGGTCGCAGTGAGGTTGTCGATGCCGCCGGCTTCTTCCTTTGTGAAGGTGATCGAGCAATTTTGGCCATCTCGAGGAGGAGACCATGTAGGCCAATTTGCACTCGACTCTGCCTTCCGTTGGTAAGCCTTGATGGCCGACACAGTATCGCCGCAGTATTGTGATCCTCCGATGATCATATTGACTCTGCGACGATTGTTATCGTTCCCCTTGTCGTCCGGCCTCCTACCGCGTTTATCCCCAGGTTGGTTTCGTTGAGGGGATTTTTCAGCGGCGGATTTCTGTCCGTCTTTGGAGGGCGATCAGAATCGAGGATGAGATCCTTGACGCTAGTTACTTCCGAGAGCTCTCCAGCGAGTAGCTTCGCGGCCAGTCTTGCTCCCAAGACTTTGCAGTTGGTCGTGGAGTGTCCTCGGGATTGGTGGAACTCGCAGAAGGTGTTTTCGTCATACCCTTGATTGCGAGTCCATGTGTTGCCCGTGGTCCGGCCTTGATCCGAATTGATCGCATAGTTATGCGCCCCTTGGAGATCTTCCCCCTCGTGATGGACGTACTTGTCATTACGAGAGTTCTTCTTTGTCCCTTTCGGATCCACGTCCTTCGAGGATGGTCTTGCCGCCTTATGTTTTTGCGATAAGACTTTAGTTTATTCCTCGACTATGATGTAGTCCGTCGCTTTGTGGAGGGCGTCCTGGATCGTTCGCGGTTTGTTGAGAGTTATCCACTTTCTGAATTTCGACTTGTACCAGAGCATCTTTCTCAGCGCGTCGATGGCCACTTTGTCGCTTATCCCGCTGACCCTGGACATTATCAGCTTGAACCGACTGATAAACTCGCAGAGGGTTTCATCTTCCCTCTAGGAGAGACTCCAGAGATCAACATCGGAAGTTTCTCTGTCTATGAATACAGAGTATTGTTTGAGAAAATCCGATGCGAGCTGTCGGAAACTCCCGATTGTGTTGCGACGAAGGCGCGCGAACCATTCGAGCGCTGCTCCTTCAAGATTTTCGACGAACAGGCGGCAATTGCCGGCATCATTTTCGCCGTCCTTCAGTCTTGCTCTTCCCATCGCGATGTGGAAAGCCTGAAGGTGCGCTTTTGGATCGGTCGTACCATCGTACTTCGGTACTTTGATTTTTCCCGGATCGGACACCCTCATGTCCGAAATGCGACTGGTAAAGGGGGTCTTTCGAGCTCCTTCCAGCAGTCGATCGATCTCGGGGGCAGCACTAGTAGCATGATGGAGTTGAGACTTTACGGCTCTCACTTCTGCCGCAGTCTTAGTGATGTAATCGCGAAGATCGCGGATATCCGATGTCTCGTCAGTGGATTTCCGAGCTTGTCGGCGTTTACTGCGAGTGAGCTCGGTTTGCTTTTCGGCCAGCTCCTCTTGTTCGTTCCAATAGGCTACTTCCTCTTCTTCCGTCATTGGTTTTTCGAACGGGGAGCCTTCCCGAGTGGATCGGCTTCTGGTCCTTCTTGGATGTCTGTCGACATCCTCGTCGGTGTCGTTGGAGACATCGCTAGGATCCAGGTCAATGTGTTCGGCTTCGTTATCCTCCGAGTCCTTTGCAGGGGGCGGAAGACTTTCAGGGTTCCCCTTTTCGATGGGAGATTTCTCGCTAGGGTTTTGACCGGAAGGTCGTTCCCGCGCGACTCCTGTTCTATCGAGTGGGGTAGCGAAGTCGAGCCTCTTCCCGCGGATTTTGGTGGTTCCGCGGGGACGGATTGCTTGGGTCCTTGCCGTTAAGGTTTCAACCTGTTTGGTCAAGGTATTCACGAGCTTATCTGTTCTTCCGACCTTTTCTCATAGGTGGCGAACATCTTTTTAAACTCCTCGAGCGTCGCGGCGTTGGCTTGTGCGTTGGCCGAGGATACGTCCGCTACTGGAGTGTGGAGATCGGTGCCGCTGCCTCCGTTAAGAGGAGTTTGCACGTTATCCGCGTTGTTATTTGACATATCTGATTGAGAGCGATGTGGCTTTTGCGGGTTAGATTGATCCGTACCCCCCCTCCTTCTAGCGCCAAACTGTGGGAACCGAAATTCGCACTGTCGATTTCCGTTTAAATAAGGAAACTAGGAAAACCCTAATTTCCCAGAGGACCCGGATATCTGCTAATTACCACATGTCAAGCAATCAGAACACGAGAATAACAACGATAAAGAATAAGAAATCGAAAAAGAGAGCAAAGAAGATCTTATTCCGAATTTGCGTATGAGCGTTTACAACAAGGTATAAGCCTGGGCTCGAGAGCTGTCGGCGAGATTCCTAGTTCTAGCAACCCTAAGACAGCTAAGCCTAATTGAGTCGCAGCTCGAAATAACAAAAACGGAAAATTGCCTAAATTGCTCTAAGTGCTAAGTTTGCTCTGAAAAAGTTCTCTCCCTAATGCTCCTCGCCTAGGACTCCTTATATACTAGCTCCAAGGTCGGTTTACGCTTTTACTCTTCTGCCCTTAAGCCGTCATAGCATAAAAATGGAGATATTCCATTTTTCCCGATCTTCACAATTATCTTCAAAACTTCGTATTTATCCGCGGAAACTTGACATTTATCCTTCCTTGTGGGCCAAGCGTAAACCATGCTGTGGTTTACGGGCTTTTGGTTAGGAAATCGTAGGATGGGCCTCGAGTCGTGTTTTAGGTCCTTTGGGCCGTCTTCCGACTCGACACGTTTACTACGAATTTTCCGCGGTTTCTAATCCGCGAAGTTTGATCGATGAGTTAGAATAGCGGGAAACATGGACTGAGCTTGCTACGGTCTTCGGGAGATAGCATTCGAAGGTTTGACGAGAATGCAAGGATTGGTGTCGTATCGATGTTCGGAAGGTTCAATCGCTACACAGCGACCGAACTTTGGCTCGAGCCCGGTCGCTACGTAGCGACCGAGCGGGACGAGCACTCGGTCGCTACGTAGCGACCGAGCTTTGGCTTGAGCTCGGTCGCTACGTAGCGACCGAGCTTGGCCGATCGCGCTCGGTCGCTACGTAGCGACCGACGGCGTGT
>NC_024797.2:37171390-37247362 GCF_000309985.2 Brassica rapa
CTTGCTGTTCGCTGTTTGCTGAAGGCTGGAGCCCAAAGCCGTTGGAGATCCAGATCTCTCCATGTATTCTTTCTAGATCAGGTCATTGGTGAGGTAAGGAACCCTAGTGTCATTTTCTTCTTCTCCTTTCTATTCTCCTCTTAGATCTCTTATCTCGGGACTTTGGTGGTAGCACCTAACCGTTTATTTGTAGATCTGGTTCGTTGAAAGCCATAAGCTTCAGTTCTGGTTCTACTCTCTTTTCCATTCTCAAATCTAAGACCAAGGTGAGGGCTTGTTGCAATTTCTATCTTCTTCTATCATCATCTCATCATGGTAGATGCGTCTAGGTTGATCATTCATCCCTACTTGTTACTTTCTATAGATCTATTAATATAAATAACTATTCATATGATATATATTAATATCTTGATGCTTGATGAGTGAAAGACAGAAATCTATTGCTAAGGTTGTTAAAATATGGTTGGATGATGTTTGAGGATTGAATGTGATGATTGTATTGATTGGGGTCATGGTATAAGAGGTTGATATATAAATATTTGGGAGATATAAATGAGTTATAGAAAGGCTTAAGGCCTATGTGTGCCGGTGTAACGTGGTGGAATGACCTATATGTATATCTCGGGCGTTACATCGCTTCTTGTTGGGTCATGTGGCAATCGCTTGAGTTGGCATGATTCATCGCCGGAGCGGTCATGCGGCGTGCCTGTATGTGAAGTAAAAATGTAGTAACACGGATCACGTGGAGACAGCGTGATGTGGCGTGATCGTGTGAATGTGGTGGCGCGGATCACGTGGAGACAGTTTGATATGGCGTGATCGCGTGAAGGTGTGGAACTCACGGAGACAGCGTGATGTGGCGAGTTCTCACACGACAACATAAGAGGCGTGGAGACAGCGTGATGTGGCCTTAGTCTCATGTTGGCACCGTCGGGGTTTATCCTCGTTTCTTGTTGATTGCTTTCGATTTACTGAATGTTTAAGTTAGATGCTTAAGCTATGTTGTGTGATGATTGTTGGTGATTGATTTCGGGGCTCCTGGAGCTTCCCTCTCTGAGCTTTTGCCGAAATGCTCACCCCTCCTTCTTCCTTTTCATTTCAGGTTCGGCTCGTATTGGTGGATTTTTGTAAAAAACGTCCTGGAATCCTAAAGTCACATAGTTTCAGCCTTGTGGCTGGAGACAAGTGTCATGATATCGCCGACCATTTCAGCTACTCTGGGTCGGGGTGTCACAATTTTTTAACAGTTACACCAAGATTCTCCGATGCTATAATTAATACTATAAATAATTCTAACCTCCAGACATGGAAAGTCTTTTATGGACACTGGAAAAGGTGTATGATTTGATTTTATGTCATGTGGCATAGTCAAAAGAGGAGAGACGAGATAAATTTAAGTTTAGAGAAAAATAAAAAATTTGTAAAAAGAGATGGAGTTGATGAAATGATCTTCCGTGATTATGGCAGTTGTTTGCTTTAAGTTGTTTTAAAGATTAAAAACTTACAAATCTCCAGTTTTTAGAAAACAAATTTTGCCAAAATCACCCATTCAAATTCCTACCAAAAACTTCTAAATCCTTATCAAAATCTACAAATTCCATATAAACTCCATTATGTGTAAAATCCCTCAAACCCTCAGTTTCGCAACTCTCGCAAAGGGAAAACGAGCAAGACGACGTGGTTTATCAGATCATTGATAAGGGAAGTAACTGGATTTTCTCCTTACGAGAAGAGAACCACCGAGGCTTCTCAAAGTTGGTAAAGACAAGAGGGCTCTTAAGGTTGCTAAGAGGAAGTTGGGTATCCACAAAAGAGCCCAGAGGAAGAGGGAGGATATGTCTAGTGTTCATGAGGTCTGGTGGAGATGCTACTACTGAGAAGAAGATATAATAGATCAAAAATGTTTATCAAATTATCAAATTCATAAACGACAACGAGAAATATATAATAGGTGTTTTGCTAACAAGTCTTCATTTTAATTCATTCATTTTTAATACACATGTCATCTACGCTCATTTTTGCTACACATGTCATACACTCATTCTCATAGTTATAGTTACGTGTAAATGCTTAATCCGAAACAAATAACTTGAGTGATGTTTTCCAAAAAAAAGAGTACACAATTATCAGGTCTATCGTGGTGTGCCTGCAAAAAGAACTTCTAAACAAATTAGGGTGACACAGCTCCCACAACTCCTTCTCCCCTAGCTAACATGTGCTAAAGTGCTTCACCGAAAATGTTGTGCCATCAGAAAGAAGCGCCTTATACGTTGTCCATGTCCTAGTATAATGTTCTCAGAGCTTGCATCCATTAAGTCCCCAAGTTTAACTTTAACCAAAGGCTTCTAAAACAAAGAAACTTGAGCAAGCTTATGGCTACTAAGTCTTTACACCAAACAACTAACTCCTCCTTTGGTTAATCTACTTCTCTTCTCTTGGTACACTTCAAATGGAAATACCACCAAACACCAAAAGCTAACAACATCCGTGCAGCAGCACCAAACACACCAGCTGATAATCACAAGATTATTCATGCTTAACTCCACAGGTCGAAGATAAAGAAAGACCAGAGAGACCCTGATTCTCAGTGAAATCGTCAGAGGAGTATTTAGGTTCCTCTGAGGGTGAACAAAAGCGAGGTAATATGAGGGTGACACGTGTTGGGATTTTCTCTTCCCTTCATAATGACGTGGCAAATTCGAGAGTTTATCGATAGATAGATAACAACTAATTTATCATATTTAAAATTGTGAATGTTCTTAAATTGCAGAAATATTCAAGGTTAATAGCAAGTCTCATAAATGTTGTTAATAATGAATAATTACGACCAAAAATTTATATGATGTCTTGCCAAATTCAATGTTAGGCATTCGTAACATCTCTAATAGTTAATAACAAACATTTCATCAGTGAAATGTAATGTTTTACTTTCTTCATAACTCATCTAGGAAATCAGTTAGAGAAAATAAATGACGCAACATAAAATCATTAAATGTAATGTATTATACTTTATTACTAGGTCGAGATCCGCGTCTTTATATTCATATTTCATGTAACTTTCGGACCGATCAAACAGTCAGACCAGGTTAAACCGTGAACCAAAATTATATCCGGATCAGTTAAATAGAAATTGGTCTGGTTTCCAGTTTACTATCATTTTCTTTTTGTTAATTAGGTTTTGCCTTTTAGATCACTATAACTTTTACAAATAAAAAATTAATATTTTTATTATATGCAATTTTTCAATTTTCATAACTAACAATAATAAATAATTAAAGTAAATTTATATTTGATTTTCACTTTTATAGATTTTATTGAAATTTCTAATAACTAAGCTTAATTATGTTGGTAAAATTTACCGAAAATGATTAATTAAACATTTAGATTTAGTTTTATTTTTTTTATATAATTGAACTTAATAAATTCGGTTGAACTCTATTGAACCCAAACCATATTGGTTCATGATCTAAAAAATTCCGGTTCATTTACCGGTCCATTTTTTAAAAGAATGCATATTAGAGAACATGTATAATTTAATCACATAATAAGAGGACTATAGTAAATAACACGTTTAGAAAAAATGTACATTAAATTATTTCCCTACGAACACTTTGAACAATTAAGTACAAAAAAATAAAATAAAAATACTTTGAACAATTTTAATTGGAATGGACCAAAATTTATGTCAAACTTGATGGGTTCACAACATCTGATGGGCTAATAAGATTAAGAAAAAAATTGCCCGAAAATAATTATTAGCCAATACTTTGTAAAACTAATTACTGGGAACAAAAAAACCCTCGGTTTACAGGCAATCAACAATAACAATTGTGAATAAATTCACGCACAGAAAGAAAAGGAAACTTGTTTTGAAAATATAATCTCTATTGAATAATAGAAGATCTGTAACATAATTATTCATAATTTGTGTGCCTATGCATGGGCATTCAGGGTCTCAATCGAGTTCGGTTTAGTTCAATCGGATTTCAGTTTTTTGGGTTTATCAAAATTAGCCTCATTCGGGTTATAGGAAAAATCGGTTAAGGACCGGTTCGAGTTCTATCGAATTTGGGTCGGGGTTAGTAAATCTTCAAAGAACCTGTATAACCCGATATACTTTCGGGTTCGGGTCCCAATCGGTTCTTCGGTTTAAGTGTACATGATTTATATCTACTTTATAAACAAAAATTAAGTAAAATCGGTTCTTCGGTTTTAAAATACTTGATTTGTACCTATTTTGTAACCAAAACATAAATACAATCGGTTGCAAAAAAAAACAAGAAACATCAAATGTGATCATTCAAAATCAAGTGAAAGGTAAACATAGTCATTGATCGAAAGAAAACCAAATAAATGAAAGTATAAAATGAAAACCAAGTTCTCATAAAATGAAAAACATTATTCAATGAAAACAAAACCAAAATCTAAAAGCTTCAACCTTCAACCGCCACCTTCAACCGTCAATCTTCATATAATGGATAATTATTTTAGATGTTCAATATATTTTGAATACATATTAGGAATTGAGATCATGTTTGGTACAAGTTCTTTTTGGAAATTTTGAATTTTTCGGGTTCTATCGAGTATCCATTTAGATTTGAGTTCGGTTAGGATAATACCCATAACCCAAAATACCATAAAACAAGATCCATTCTGTATAAATGTCGGGTTCGGATCAGTTCGGATTCATTTTTATTTGCCCAGCCCTATATCAAACAAAAAAGATCGCACTCACGTTATATGATTTTAATGATTGCCTGATTTCTAGGAATACTAGTAACAATAATATTGCCATGAATTTAGTTAGTTTAAAGTTAAGAAAGTCCATGCCACGATAATCGTGGAGTGTTGCATTCACAAAAATGGCAAAGCAAATTAAGGGCACCACTAGTTTCTCCGCTACCATCCGCAAACGCAGTTTTTGTGGTTGGTTGCGGTTGTTGGCGTTTTGCAACAATCATTCAAATCGCTCTAAACCGCTTCAAACTTCTCTAAACCTCTTAAATTCAAAAGCTGATTTCAGGTAGCGTTTGCGGCTGTGGGCAGTTGCGGGAGGGTAAATGTTTTTTCTTTTTTTAAAACAATATAAATACAAAAGTAAAAATAAAACTTTTTAATTGAAATAATCGAATACTAAAATATATCTATTATATTTTAATTTATATTATAAACTTTTAAAATAAAAATATTTTCTATAATTTTTTTAAAAAATTTAAAAATATAAATTTATAAATATAATTTATATCTATTATAATATTATGTTGTTTACTATTTTTATAATTAAATAAAACGTAAATATTGTTAATTTATTATTTTATCGCTGTTGTATTTGGTGGTTTACCAGTCATAAGTATTCCGCAAACGCAATAATTTCTAACCGCAATACCAATCATACAAATCTCTTAAAACCCTTAAAACCGCTTAAAACCTCAACCATCCGCATCTGCCAATTTCCGCAACCGCAACAGCCACGGTTACACCGTTCAGGAGTCATAACAACACGGCGTGTAACTCCTTTACTAAAAACGGCACATATGGCACAAAATGAGTTTTGGGTGTAGTTTTCAATCAAGAGACGTTCTCGATCACAATGATTAAAATGATTATAAATTCTCTCATTATACAATCACAGCTTGAGCAGTCCCTTATTAAATGAAGTTTTTGATAGACATTTGGAATAAACTGACCAATTGTGACTTCATAGAATTTCGTATTAGGTGTAGTTTGCAGAATTGAGCTGACCTTTCAAGTAGAACTAGAGTTTATCCCGCACATCGTGCGGGTATATTTTCATTTTATAAATATTTAATTTTGATATTATTATACAAATGTAAATATACAATTTATATCTTAGTGTTATGTATTTTATAACTCTTTAATTTTATTGTTTAGGTTTCTTATTACTTTATTAATATATGGGTTTGTTTTATACATATTACCTTTTTATTACGTTTTCGAGTTTTCATAATTCAAAATAATCAAATAAAAAATATTCTTCAACATATGATTTTTGAAAATATATAGCTGTAGAAATAAATTTTTAACATATGTTAATAACTTCATTTGTATAAAACAAATCTGACATGATTAACAAATTTGAACCCGTTTTAGTGGTAGATAGTAATTTATTTAAATAAAAGCATTATATTACTTAATTACAAAATTAATTAATGCAATATTTAATAAAAATTATTTAAAAATTTGGTATGATTTTGTTTGATTTTTCTCAACAGATTTTGTTATAACTGAAAATAAAATTCAAATCTATAGTTAAAATTAATTTATTATTAATATTCTTATTAATTATTATGTCATATTATGTGATTAATGAAATGGTCCTAGTAGACTTCTAAATAGTAGATAAAAATTGTACTTCTCTTTTAATAGAGAAGAAGTACAACGTCTCCTATGAAAACCGTTTTCTTCTCAAAGTGAGTCCGTTTTTATAAAAAGGGATATGAATTTAAAGTTTCAACATAATATGAACATATAATGAACATAGATAGAAGACTATATTCCTCTGTTTTTATACACAATATTGGCAGCTAATGGTTTTAGATTTTAGGTAGAACCCTAAAACTGACTTGTCTTATGCAAAAAAAAAAAAAGAGCCATGTTTTAATTATCTAAATCGTTAGATTATGCTTGTGCTTTATCGGAGAGGTGTCATTTAATTTTTCTGTAATCTTTTTTAACAGGGAAAGGTCAAGACAAAGCAAAGAAGTCCCGCGATGCATCACAAAGAGCATGTTTTATAAGCATGCGTTATAAAAATATTAATTTAAGGTAGACCAATATATCTCAATAGAAGGCAATTGTAAATAGTCTAGTGATTAAATAGTAATTCATAAATGAGGTTGAAAAGGTCTCACAAAATGACACGTCAGCTAACGTCTTTCGGCAAAAGATCATCAGTCCATCAAGGCGATCAGGTTCTACGTCTCAATCTCTTTTGTCACTACGATCACAGTGTGGCTCTTACGACAACACGCTTCACTCGACATTTTCTTCAAGTCTGATACTTTTGAAGATGAATTGATCACGTCCAGCTCATACGGCAGATGTAAAAGGGAAATGGATCTGTTACAAGGATAATGATGTCCCCATACAACTCACATATCAAGATGATTCTCCCACCATTCGTAATTATCGTCTTTCGTTGATAGGGAAGATTCTAAACCTTAGGAAATAAAACATGGTGAAACTGATCCAGACTATGCCGGCGCAATGGAAGATGCAGGATTGGATCACAGCTAATGATCTTGGTAATGGGAAATTTCTTCTCAACATTGTTAATGAAGAAGATCTACAATCTGTTCTTCGTCAAGGGCCTTTACACTTCAACTTTTGCATGGTTGTGCTTGAACGATTGGAACCGGTTGTTCATGATGACTATCCTTGGGTCATCCCGTTTTGGGTAGAGGTTGCAGGCATTCCACTACACTTGTGGACGATTAAGAACCTGCGAAACATTGGTAATAGACTGGGTCACATTGATACGGTTGGGCTAACAGCAGGCCGGATGCTAATAGATGTGGACACTAGGAAGCCTCTTACTTTCACTAGGAAGATTTCATTTCCAGAGGGAGAGGAAGTCTCCATTCAAATCCACTACGACAAGCTCTTCAAGCATTCTATAACCTGTAGGATGTTAACAGACGAGAAAGCCTCATGTCCGATGTCTTCGCAGGCTGTAAACACTCAGGGAGACCGCACTGGTGTCTTTGCAAGGGTCCAGCTCCCTATGAACGAAGTGTCTCGACAGTCTTTGCTGCGAGATGAGAAGCCATGTGAAAAGTTTGATCGTTATGGCCTCTTGGATTATGGCAAGAGTAGTCGTTTCAGTAACTCACCGACAAGGAAGGAAAGCCACGCGGACGGTTTCATGAAGGATGCTAGGGCCTCTCAATATCATAATGATATGATGCTCAAAACTGTCGACATGGGAGGGAACGTAGTGTGTATGATGATAGGTTTGCGAGGAGAGTAGGTGGTTTTGTTGAGTAAGGTTTAAATTGTTTCAATAAAGTCCTATTCTTCAGGATTAGAATGGGTCAATTGTTGTTTCCTATTTTCCCGTTGTTAGTGGAACTAGTTGAGCTAGTTGCGTTAGTTTCGTTTGTGTTTGTTTCTCATGTATTCCTTTTATAAGGCATTGGAACCTATGAATAAAGATAGATCATTCTGTGCAATCTTTTGTGTCTTTCTAATTCTGATTCTACATTTGGTATCAGAGCAAAACACAAAGAAGATTGATCAAAAAGAAAAGAGAGAGAGAAGATGAGCGAAGAGAAGACGCTTACCAAGATCCCTCATTTTGATGGTCACTATGATCATTGGAGTGAATTGATGGAGAACCTTTTACGTGCCAAAGGGTTATGGAATCTGGTGGAAGAAGGTTACACATAAGCAGCAGAGGGAACCGAGGTGACTGCAGCGCAGCAAAAGCAACTCGAGGAACTCAAGGTGAAGGATCACCAGGTGAAGCACTACTTGTTTCAAGCCATTGATCGAGTAGTGTTTGAGCAGATCTTAGATCGGAAAACATCCAAGATCATCTGGGAGTCATTGAAGAGAAAGTTTGGAGGTAATGAACGTGTGAAGAGGTCTCTTCTCCAAACTTTAAGGAGAGAATTTGAAGTTCTCGCAATGAAGAATGAAGAAAGCATTGATGATTACTTCGCAAGAGTGATGGTGGTATCAAACAAGATGAGAAGCAATGGTGAAAGCATGTCAGATTCGAAGATTGTTGAAAAGATCCTTCGTACCCTGACTGAGAAATTTAGCTACGTGGTGGTGTCTATTCAAGAATCTAGATAGACGAGTACCATGACAGTGGATGAGTTGCAGAGCTCGCTGTCTGTCCATGAGAAGAAGTTCAGAAAAACTCTTATGAAGAAGAAGATCAAGCGCTTAGTGTTAGGGGAAGGGGCAGAGGCTCCTACAAAGGACGTGGTAGAGGAAGAGGTCGCTTCTTCAACAAAGCAACAATTGAGTGCTACCACTGCCACAAGCTGGGAAACTTCCAAAATGAGTGTCCAAATGGAGGCAATGGAGCTCATTACGCAGAACTAGAAGAGAAAGAGGAGGTTCTGTTGATGGCATACGTGGAACTCCACGGAACGAAGAGAGGCGATGCTTGGTTTGTAGATTCTGGGTGTTCAAACCATATCTGTGGAGACAGGCGCATGTTCTCTAGCTTGGACGTTGGCTTCACTCACAATGTTAAGCTTGGAAACAATCACAAGCTAATGGTTGGTGGGAAAGGAGTGATTAAAATCATACTCAAGGGAGTGAGTTATGTGATCAATGACGTGTACTACGTGCCAGAGTTGAAGAATAATCTGTTGAGTGTGGGGCAGCTCCAAGAAAAGGGTCTAGACGTGTTGTTCAAAGGAGGAGATAAGAAAACCTGCAGCATCTTTCACTGCACCAGAGGAAAAATTGCTGAGTCAGTAATGAGTGCTAATAGAAAGTTTATTCTGCTGGGGGAATCAACCGTGGGAGAATCAAATGACGCCACAAGTGAAGAAAGATGTCTGCAGGCTGATATCTCAAACAAGGCAGAGCTGTGGCACCACCGATATGGACATCTCAGCTACAAAGGACTCCACACGCTATGCAGTAAAGAGATGGTTGTGGGCTTACCGGAGATTGGAGATGTGAAAACCACATGTGAGGCGTGTGTCAGAGGCAAACATCACCAGGTCTCATTTTCAAAACAGAGCAAGTGGAGAGCTACTGAAAGACTGCAGCTGATTCACTCTGATCTCTGCGGTCCTATCACTCCGACATCAAACAGCCAACTGAGGTACCTTATAAGCTTTATTGATGACTTCTCGAGGAAGACATGGATCTATTTTGTGGCTGAGAAGTCTGAGGCATTCCATCAGTTCAAGACATTTAAAGCGTTTGTAGAGAAGCAAACCGGGATGTTCGTCAAATGTCTAAGAACAGATAGAGGGGGAGAGTACAACTCAAATGAGTTCAAGGAGTTCTGTAGAGAGCACGGTATCAAGAGGCAACTGACCACCGCTTTCACACCGCAGCAAAATGGCGTTGCTGAACGCAAAAACCGCACGATCATGAACCTGGTGAGAGCTGCTCTGCTGGAGAAAGAAGTGCCTAAATATTTTTGGCCAGACGCTGTACAATGGCTGAATCACGTCCTCAACAGATCACCTACACTCATTGTAAGGGACACGACTCCTGAAGAGGCATGGAGCGCGGTAGCAAGCCATCAGTGGAACACTTCTGAATCTTCGGATGCGTCGGCTATGTTCATATCCCGGACGTTAAAAGAAGGAAGCTCGACGATAAAAGCATGAAGTGTGTCTTATTGGGTTTTAGCAGTGAATCCAAGGCTTTCAAAATTTTTGATCCAGTGGAGAAGAAGGTGCACATTAGAATAGACGTGATATTTGAGGAGGATAAGAAATGGAGCTGGGGTGACACTGGTTATGGTAAAGAAGGCGTGGAACTTGAGTGGGAAGATGACTATGAAGTCGCTGAAGATGCTGAGGAAACAGAAGAGATAGTAACCAGAGGGGAGTTAGGAGGAACATAAGAGAATATTGCCAACAATTCTCCCTCAGATGAGGTACAAACTGGAGCTCCAATTGCCACAACAAGCAGAACGAGAAGACCTCCAATCTGGTCTGCAGATTACATCACAGGAGAGGAGCTCTCAGATACCGAGGAAGAAGCAAATATGGCCAGAATCGACATTGAGAATCTGGCTTTCATGTGCATACTAGATCCAACCAGCTTTCAAGAAGCATCAAGTCATCTCAAGTGGAAGCAAGCGATGGATGCTGAGATTGTGTCCATTGAACGAAACCAAACCTGGTCGCTTACTGCACTTCCTGATGAAGCAAAGGCTATTGGGGTCAAGTGGATTTACAAGACCAAGTTGAATGAGCTAGGAGAGGTGGATAAGCTCAAAGCTCGTCTGGTTGTGAAAGGGTACGCTCAAGAGTATGGAGTCGATTACACAGAGGTATTCGCACCAGTCGCTAGAATGGATACAGTAAGAATGATCATTGCTGTAGCAGCTCAAAGAGGTTGGAACATCT
Organism: Brassica rapa; assembly: GCF_000309985.2. NCBI lineage: Eukaryota > Viridiplantae > Streptophyta > Magnoliopsida > Brassicales > Brassicaceae > Brassica > Brassica rapa. The sequence continues at coordinate 37,182,466 of NC_024797.2, forward strand.
ATCAGCTCGATGTCAAGTCCGCTTTTCTGCATGGAGAATTAAAAGAAGATGTGTTTGTAGAGCAGCCTCAAGGTTATGAAGTAGCAAGGAAGGAGAACATGGTCTACAAGCTGCACAAAGCTCTTTACGGACTGAAACAAGCACCAAGAGCTTGGTTCAGTCGCATTGAGTCCTACTTCATCAAGGAAGGTTTCGTAAGCAGCTCTAGTGAACAAACATTGTTCATCAAACGGAAGGGAGGTAAAATCTTAATTGTGAGCATTTACGTTGATGATCTGTTGTTCACTAGTGATGATGAAGAGTTGATGAATGAGTTCAAATACTCCATGAAAGAAGAATTTGATATGACTGATTTGGGGAAGATGCGGTATTTTCTTGGCATTGAAGTTATATAGAAGGCTGATGGTATCTTCATATGTCAGAGAAAGTATGCAGCTGAGTTGATCGAGAGATTTGAGATGCAAAACTTCAACCCCGTTGGCAATCCGATGGTGCCTGGACAGAAGGTTAGCAGAGATGAAGCTGGTATGAAGGTAGATTCAACGCTCTACAAGCAAATCGTGGGCAGCTTAATGTATCTTACAGCCACACAGCCTGACTTGATGTTTGTGGTAAGTCTTATAGTCGTTTTATGGCAAATCCTACTGAGTTACATTTTGCTGCTGCAAAGAGAATCATGAGGTACTTGAAGGGAACTCTAGAGTTTGGGATATGGTATCAAAGAGGGGGAAACGGCAAGCTTGTGGGATACACTGACAGTGATTATGCCGGAGACATTGATGACAGCAAGAGCACCTCTGGTTATGTGTTCTTGATGAGCGGAGGAGCGGTAGCATGGTCTTCAAGGAAGCAACCAATTGTAACTCTGTCATCCACGGAAGCTGAATATGTAGCCGCAGCTACATGTGCTTGTCAAGCCATTTGGATGAGAAGGATACTGGGAGAAATCGGATACGAACAAGATGAGGAGATGATTCTACTCTGCGACAACACATCTACCATCAAGCTGTCTAAGAATGCTGTTATGCATGGGAAGTCCAAGCACATAAGAGTTCGCTATCATTTTCTCAGAGACTTAACGAAGGAAGGAGTTGTCAAGCTGGAGTATTGCAACACTGAAGAACAGTTGGCTGACATAATGACAAAGCCTTTGAAGATGGCATCATTTCAAAGGATCAGGGAAGCATTTGGGATGCGAGTTATGAACTTAAACTCTTAACCGAGTTCAGTTCAAGGGAGGGATTGTTGAGTAAGGTTTAAGTTGTTTCAATAAAGTCCTATTCTTCAGGATTAGAATGGGTCAATTGTTGTTTCCTATTTTCCCGTTGTTAGTGGAACTAGTTGAGCTAGTCGCGTTAGTTTCGTTTGTGTTTGTTTCTCATGTATTCCCTTTATAAGGCATTGGACCCTATGAATAAAGATAGATCATTCCGTGCAATCTTTTGTGTCTTTCTAATTCTAATTCTACAGGTTTTGATAGGAAGATCAATAAAAAGGCATCACACCATAACTCTCGATATGCTCCGTATGAGACGAAAGATTAAAAAAACATGGAGAATTAAGGAGCAAAATGAGACACGCAATGTTGGTTTTGTTGGACGTCACGAGTCTTATGCTCATCGTTCTAAACAAACTCATATTGAACGTTCTTCTAACAACATTTCAGATGTTCTCGAGCATAATGTTCATCAGAGTAGTGGAAGGAAGATAGCAAGTAAGATAGTAACACCAGCTCGAGATGATCAGGAGAATAATGTCATAAAAAAAGAGACAGAGGATTATCTCGTACGTTATCTTTTTCTCCTAAGGAGAAACTCTTACACGTAGATGATCAGATCATAGATGCATTAAATGATATGGAAATCATTGGCACATGCAATATCAAGGGGCACCCATATGAGACACAGATGGTGGGTGAGGATCATGACGATGATTTGTTAGGGGAAGATCTGATGGATATGGAAGATAGTGTCATAAATGATGCAGAGGAGATGGTTGATACAGTTTCGCGGGAGAAGGTGTACACGGCTAAGACTGAAAAGTCGAAGGCTTCATCTTATAAGAGAGGAAGACTTTCTCGATTCCCTTTGGGTTTACAGAGTAAGAAGGCGGAGTTCCTCCGTCGAGGATCTCCAAAGCTGTGCAGATCATCTTCTAGAGATACAACTCATTCAGGAAGACAACGCACTGGTCCGATAAGAAACCTGAAAGGCAGTACACGTAAGAGTAATGGTTTGGAGTGGTCCAAAAACACCTCCAGACGTCATCTATGAAGACAATCAGTTGAAACTGTCGAGGGATTAGGAGTGACCTCACAGTTCGACACCTTAAGGAGATGTGTCAGAAGAATCGCTTAGGACTTGTGTTCCTTTCTGAAACGAAGAACAAGAGGCTGCTGTTGCAAAACATTTAGGCCGACTTAGGATTTGGTCATTTGTTTACTGTTGAGCCACTTGGACTCAGCGCAGGTTTAACTTTATTTTTTTATGGATGAATTTCAAGTTAATGTTTTATTTTCGAATAACTGTATGATTGACATTGAGGCAGTCATTGATGGAATAAAAATCTATATGACGTTTTTTTATGGGGATCCTATATTAGAAAAACGAGATCAAGTTTGGGAACGTCTTACGCATTTCTCAACAACTAGAACTGGACCTTGGTTCATGATAAGAGATTTTAATGAAATTACGAGTCACAATGAGAAAGAAGGAGGGAGACAACGTCATGATAGCTCTTTCCTGCCCTTTAATCAGATGCTTAATGACTGTGGGATGCGAGAGTTTCCCTTCACGGGGGAAATGCTCTCATGGGTAGGGAAGAGAGCATGAAAAAAAAATGTTCGATGTCGCTTAGACAGGGCAGTAGGAAATGCGGATTGGCATGAGAAGTTTCCCCACTCGACTGTGAGGTATATGAGGTTATGGAGATCAAAAACATTCAAGTTTGATAAAATATGGCTGGATAATGAGCAGCTAGGGCAAGTCATTCTTGAGGGATGGAAATCTCCTGATCTCCCTCCCAACGCGACTATTATGGAACATATTTCTAGCTGCCGAAAAGCCTTGAGTAAATGGAGGAAACAACATAATGTTAACTCTGCGAAATTAGTGGAGGAGCTAAAAGAAAAAGTGGAGGGTTTGTACGCAGATGATAATGCTACAACTGAGGAAATTGTTGCAGCGTTGAAGGAACTCTCTGAAGCTCTTAAAACAGAAGAAATGTTCGGGAAGCAGCAGAGTCGAGTGTTTTGGCTGAGAGAACGTGACAGAAATACAAAAAAAATTTCATGCCTTAACAAAGCAAAGAAGAGCAAGGAATAAAATCATGCAGCTCCTAGATGCAAATGGAAATATAGTTGATGATGAAGAAGGATTAGTAGCAATTGCTACTAGCTATTTTAGGCAGATCTTTGAATCATCTAACCCAGAGGATATAGAGGAGGCACTAGCTCAAGTTCCTACGACGATCACTGGGGTAATGAATGACAACCTTACAGCTCTGGTATCTGAATGGGAGGTCAAATTAGCGTTTTTTGCTATGCATCCAAACAAGGCCCCATGACAAGATGGGACGACTGTGCTTTTCTATCAGAAATTTTGGGAGATAGTAAAAGAGGATTTAACTCTTATGGTTAATAAATTCTTTTTTGAAGGGACGGTGGTTAATGGACTGAATAATACAAATATATGTCTCATCTTAAAGACAACAAAGCCTAATGAAATTGCTCAATTTAGACCCATTAGCTTGTGTAACGTAAGCTACAAGATAATCTCTAAGATCTTATGCCATAGATTAAAGAGAGTACTACCAGGCTTGATATCGGAAACACAGTCAGCCTTTGTTGCTGGAAGACAGATTTCAGACAACATTATGATTGTTCAAGAAATGTTCCACACTCTGAGAACTAAACCAAGTGGACGCAGTAAAAGAATGGCCATTAAGACAAACATGAGCAAAGCATATGACAGGATGGAATGGTCATTTATTGAAGCTGTCATGCGTAAGATGGGTTTTTCAGAAACATGGATCACCTGAATAATGTGATGTATTACGCGGTGAAATATAAGTTACTCATGAATGGACAGCCAAGAGGAAATATTTTTCTTGGTAGAGGCCTACGCCAAGGAGATCCTTTGTCTTCTTTCATTTTATTCTATGCACGGAAGCGCTTGCTAGCCTTCTAAATCATGAAGAGAGCCAAGGGAAGATAACGGGGATGCGCGTCACACGCGCATGTCTTTCGGTATCCCACCTTCTCTTGTTGATGATAGCATTTTCTTCTGTAAGGCGGAGCCCCGTGAATGTGAAGAAGTAATGAAAGTAGTTAGGAAATATGGTAAAGCATCATGTCAATGTATCAAATTTGATAAATCGTCCTTACTCTTTGGTAAGCGGATTGATGCAACTATTAGGCAAGAGATTAAAGATGCAATTGGAATACAAAACGAATGAGGAATGGAAACCTACTTAGGTATCCCGGAAGACATAAGTGGTTCCAAGTGCAAACTTTTTTTCATTTCTCAAGGATAAGTTGATGCATAGAGTGAATGGATGAATATGTAGATGGCTCTCGAAAGGAGGGAAGGAAGTGTTGATTAAATTCATTATGCTAGCTCTTCTGAACTACATTATGTCTACTTTCCTGCTCCCATTGGAAATATGTGAAAACCTAGTAAGTGCTATTGCTCAATTCTGGTAGAGCTCAAATCCACCAAAAGGAGGAATACACTGGGCGAAATGGGAAAAAATATGTTTACCAAGAGAGGAGGGTGGGATTGGTTTCCGTATGATCCATGAGTTCAATCTGGCCCTATTGGGAAAACAATTATGGACGCTAGTTCAATTTTCTGACTCTTTGGTTGCTCGAATCTTGAGGGGAAGATATTATAGATTTAGTTCACCACTACGCGTAAACTCTGCTAGCAGCCCATCCTATGTGTGGACTAGCATTTCTGCTGCAATGAAGTTGTTATTACTGGAAATCAGACAGAAGATACATTCAGGTGAAGTAAAGGTGTGGGAGGATTCGTGGATTCCAACAACCCCTGCGAGACCAGCTATCCATGTAGCACCAGTTATGCATCCTAATATGAGAGTCAACGATCTCATTAATCAGGTATCGAAGGATTGGGATGTTGGTCTATTGGAGAACTATGTCAATCTTGACGAGATACCCCTCATTAGGAGTTTGGCCATAAGGTCAACTCATCGTCGTGATACATTCTGCTGGAACTACACAAGGAATTGCCAACGCACGGTTAAATCTGGATATTGGGTGGCTCAGAATTTATTAAAGACAAAGGAAGAGAAGGAAGTCTTGGAGGCGAGTATCACTAAGCTTCAAGCCTTTGCTTGGAAGTTAAAGGCGCCTAAGAAGATGTCATCTTATATGGCAATTGTTAACTGGTCATCTGGCAGTAACGAGGAATTTAGCAAGACGTAATATGAGGTGTGATAACTACTGACCAAGATGTGGAGTACTAGATGAATCTGTAACCCATGCCATTTTTGAATGTCCGCAAGCTCTACAAGTTTGGTCCTTATCATCAACTCCAACAAGCCCATATATATTTCCAGTCCCTACAAGAAAATATCAATATTGTTACAAAAAATTTCGTCACAATAAAAAGTATTCAGTCACAATATGATTATTGTTACGTATTTGTAATCGTTTATAAACAGTTACAATGCTATCGTCACAAATCTCTTTGGTAACAAAAATCGTTACAAAATTGTGACTAACTTACATAGTAGCTATTTCATCACAAGATGTGACAAATACGAAAGTAATAAAAAAATCAAAATTACCAACTAATTATAGCGTAACAAAATCGTTGGATTATGCAACTGCTATTACGTCTCAAGCTCGTCACTGATTATGATGGAAATTTAGTCTTAAATTGTTACTACAAAATAAGGATTCATGTTTTCGTTGCTGGTCCCCAGCGCACTTGTTCTGGGGTGGAGTTCGACTGGTTATGTTTCTCAGGTTTGGTGTCGTGTTTATTTTGAGCTGTATGCTCGGATTTCCCCTCCTTAGAACCAGAAGACGTCTCTTGTTCGGTTCTTCTTAGAGTGTGGCAAGGTTCTAAGGTGCTGTGGTTTATCTCCATCATTGGAGGTTGATGGGCGGTGGCTCTAGATGGTGGTTTAAGCTTGGTGTGGTCTTCCTCGGCGATGGCTGGTGGTTAATGGTTTCTCAGTTGGGGAGTATTTCAGAGCTGCTCTCAGCGGTTTACATATCTTCGCTCTCCATCAGGACGGGGCTCCGAAGTGGCTCCTTCCACCTTCATGATGTGTGTTTTCTTTGGGCAATGTCAACAGGTAAAGGTGAGGCTCTTTCTTGGTCCGGGATGGTTAGTACTGAAGCCTCTAGATGGGTTTCGATGGTGAATAGAGGTGTCGAATCCTTGATTGTTGTAATGTGTCTTTGTTTTAGCTTTCGGTTTGCTGTTTTCTTTGTCTACCTTTGTATTCTGTAAAAAAATTAAAATTGGTATAAAATTTAATATTTTACCAAAAATAAAAAGGATTCATAATTCGTAGCTAGCCTGTCTTAATTTATACGACTATTTTTTAGTATTAGTTCTGTTACACTATCACCAAAATTTCTTTGGGAATCGATCGTATTTAGCATTTGGTTTCACATCTAATATGTATAAATCGTTACCAATTTTTTGTTAGCAATTAGTCTTAAGTAGTTAAGAATTATTCATCTCATGTTTGGCACAATTCATCTCTAAGTGCAACAATAGTAACTAAAAAATGTTACAACTATTGTTTATTACACTGTTTTTATACATTGTTGCTTTTCTGGGTTTAATTAGACGAAACATATAAATTGTAAAAGGTTCTAGGTTGAGGAAGATGCTTACATATTTATATACACAGGTTTTTGGCAGAAAAAGAATAGAAAAGGAAAATGGGCTTCGCTGGCCCAAAGTACAAAAATGTCACCTTTCGAGAATCCTATATCTTAATATTTTTTTTGGTAAATTCACGAATTAAATACTTAGTTTGAGAACCAAATACGATTGAGATATATGATGGAAGTTCATCATCAGCGATCAAAATGAGTCATATAGTCAGTTCTTTATTTTTTTTTAAGTTAGTTTTTGATTTTCCAAAATCTACTTTTTATCCAATCATGATTTTGACAATAGATTTCCTATTTTTTAGGAAAACTGGTTTTTGCTTCCTTTTACTCTTTTCTTTCCAAAAACCAAAATCACTATTCTATTGGATTCTCCCTACGAAAGCTACGTATAAAAACAAAAATGATTTTTTTCTGTTTTTTTTGTTTGCTAATTTTAGCTAAATAATGTACTATATAAGACAAAGCTATTTCACTACAAACACACAAAACAAAGCTGAGCAAATCAAACGTAAACCTTAAATAATACATCCAAGTGTCAAGTTTTGGGAAGCTTGCTGATCTTCTTCGTTTCAAATCTTTTCTCTACATCCAATCGATAAGGTATTTTGCTCTCTGAAAATAAATTTTTGGTTATCTATATATATATATATATATAATATAGTTATGGTTATTTTTGTTTTAAAAATTATGGATGTACATATTTTACTTATTGTTTTAAAGAAACGGTTTCTATCTATTTATATTATATCTACAATAAAGAATTAAAATTTTATTCTAAAATATAATTACAGCATAAACACATGCATTGTTATATAATTATTATAATAATATGTACGTAGGAATTTACCTCTATAGCTATTAGTAGTTTATTTATAATATTAAGTTACATAAATTTAACTATTAATGGTATGTTTTCTTATAGGTATGACACAACAAGGACAGTCATCAAATGGCAAAGAGGTATTTATTTACTAACTAAATTATTTTAATTAACTGATTATATAGTTTAATTGACTAACTTATGTATGATATTACTATTAAAGGGAAAAATACTATGGAACGATAGCAAGGTTCATATATTTCTTGAAATATATGAAAATGAAATGGAAAAAATAAATTGGCGTACCAGTCCTTTGAAAAAAGAGAGTAAAACAAGAATTAGAAATGTTATTGAAAGGAATGTTTAACAAACGACATTCTTCGCTACGATCTGTTATTGAAAGGACTTTTGGTGTGTGGAAAGAAAAATGGCGGGTTTTAAGAGAGAAGCCAAGATACAACATACATATTCAAAGAAGAGTTATTGCAGCTATAATGGCTCTACATAATTTTATCAGGCTATCAAATTTAGGAGATGTTGATTTTGATTCGGACTATCCAGCTGGTAATGTACCAACTGAAGACTCTGATTCAGATGAAGACGAAGAACATAATAACACTCATGTGCACTATATGGAAGGCATTCGAAATCAAATTTATGCATCTTTATGGGATTCAAGATAATTTTTATTTTATATTTATTTTTTTTGTTTTAAAATATTTTTTTTAATTATGTATGCTTTGATGATAGTATTTTATTTTTTATTTTTCAATAATAGATATTTTACTATTCATAATATTTAAAATTTATTTTCTTTTAAAGGCAAAAACCAAAATCAAAAACCACCAATCAAGTTTTTCAAATAACCAAAATCTACTGCAAAATCAAAAACCAAAAATTAAAAACCAAAAACTAAAAACCAAAAACCAAAATCTAAAAATCAAAAACCAAAATCTAGAATCTAACAAAACAATCATCACCTAGATCATCCATCTTATTGAATTTATGATTTCGTTTCTTCTTTCAACTCAAACAAGGGATATCTTTAAAAATAAAAAAAACCAGCAAAAACAGCCCGAATATAGGATTTCATGATCAAAATTTATAAAATAAAAGTAGCTTACAGAAAAAATAACAATTATATTTGATAAAAGCATAAATCATTAGCACTAGTTCTCCTTTTAACTAATGATCTTCATAATGAACGTTAACCTAATTTCTAATAACCAATATTTTATTATCTAAACTATTAAAACAGAAGTACAAATTTGAAATAGCCCTGACTTTTTCTAAAAAATTACAGTCTCATGCCACTGAGTAAATAAAATAGATTTATTTTAAATGTAAACTATTATTCATTTATTATAGTTAACCATTTCCAATTGAGATGAAACCATGCCATTTACGGTTCCCAATTCGTCCATGTTTATGAAAAATATGAGTTTTAGATTTACAGACATAGCCTAACTCAAAACTCATTATTCACTGATTGTGCTCATATTATATTATATACCAAACTGGGATTTTTTTAAAAAAAATTTCTAGACAATATAATTGCTTCAGTTAAGAAAACCTGAGACTTTGCTGCCTATAATTTTAGGTTTGTGTTTCATTGCTGCCTTCTTTTCCAAGCATAAACAAACCATTGCCTGGTTTTTAAAAAATGAAACAGGACCATTGCAAGGTTTCTTAAAACGTTGACCATGGATTATACAATGGCTTTTGTGGCATACAAAGTAACTGGTTTAATCTTCCTATCATTAAAGATCTCGTGAAAACAACAATCTATTAAACCGTTTAGTAATTGAAAAAAAAAACTTTTAGAATGCATGGAATATACTTTTGTTTTTGAAATGTACACTAAATAATTAAAACTAGATTTTGATCCGCACGCCCGTGCGGGTGTATTTTTAAAAAAATATGATGCTATTTGTTTTTTATATCACTATTTAGGGTTGGACAAAAAACTCGAATTCGAAGAATCGAACCGATCCCAATCTGAATAAGTAGTACTAAATCCGAACCGGAATTGATTAATTATCCGAATTATTCAAAATTTTGGTAATTGAAGAACTGAAACCTAATCCGATCTGAACCGAAGTATTTTGGGTATTCAAAATAGATTTATATACTTATATATATTAATTATTTTTAGATTTAATATATATAAAAACATCCAGAATATAAATGATACTTTTAAGTTCGCATAAATGCTTGAAAATAAATACAAATAATTAAACGTAAATATCTTAAATAGTTAAAAATACTCAAAACTCCAAAATACTTAAATAATTATTAATTCGCTATCCAAATATTTAAATCAAACCTATTTAAATTGGTTATCTTAATCCGAACCAAATCCTCAAAGATCTGAACTGAACACAAAATCCCAAAAAGACCCAAAAACGAACTCGAACTCCCACCCCTAATCACTATTATATATATATATATATATCCTATATGTATCATCATAGGTTACAAAATATGTGTTATCATATAATTAATCGTATTTTATATGTACATTCAAATAAGTTTTTTTATAATTAATAATATTTTATATGTACTATCATATAAATAATCACATATATTATATTTTAAAATTTAATGTGAAATATAAAAACCATAATTTAAGTTGGTGTTTGAAATTGGACTTTGTATTGTATTTTTATTATATATATTGAAAACATTTTTATAATAGTTATTGGAAAATATGTTAGTAAAAATCAAATTTTGAATATATGTATATTTTTGAATGAATTTTTGATATAAATCAATTTTAAATTATTATTTTGATTTGAATATATATATCAAGTAACATAGACTCATTATTTTTTTAATACAATGTAATGGACTTTTAATTTTTTTAGTAGCATAAACCCATTTTTTTCTAACTTACTGCTATCCATGTTTCCAAACAATACTATTTTTAACTACTATCCATATTGCCAAACAATCCTAATGTGTACTTCAATCCTAATGTTTCCAAACAATTCTCATATAACATTGTCATCCATGTTTCCAAACAAACCATATTTTTAAACTGCAATTCATGTTTCCAAACAAACCTAATTTGTACTTCAGTTTCCAAACAAACCTAGAGCTTGACCCGTGCGCCCGCGCAGGTATTAGTTTTTACGTATTTATACATTGATATTTGTTTTTCGTGATTAGTGCAATATATTTTAGATATGTCTCCATATAACTAATTGTATTCAAAAGATCCAGATCGAATCGGATAATATAATGATTTTTGGTTCAAATATCCAAATTATTTTCAAATACGTTCGTTATTTGAATATTTTTACTTTTCTGTACATCAGAACCAAATTCATACAGACCCGGAAGATCCAACTTGAAACTCACACATAAATTTAAATCCAAACATGGCCTAATTTCAAAACCAAAAAAATCTATACCCGAAAAAAAGATTTATACCTAAATGGGTACCCGAATATCTATGCCTAACAGATTCCGTAAACAAATAAATATATGTATAGATATATATTTATGTGTTTGGCTAAATTAAGTGAAATAGAAAAAAATTTATTTAATAATATTTTTACAATATTAATAATAATCAATATATGAATATCGATTTGTTTAGATAAGTTTTGGAATTGTAATTAGTTAATTTAAATTAAATTTAAATGCAATGGTAGAATTCGTATATAAAAAGAAATACAAAAAGGAAGTACCTAAAAAGATATTTCAAAACCCAAAAAATCTTTACCCGAAAGAAACAACCCGTACTTAAATGGGTACCCAAATGTCTATGCCTAACTGATTCCGTAAACAAATAAAAAAATTATTTTAATGTGTTTGGCTAAATTAAATGAAATATAAATTTTTTATTTAGTAATATTTGTACAATATTAATAATGATCAATATATGAATATCGATTTGTTTAGATAAGTTTTGGAATTGTAATTAATTAATTTAAATTGATTTTAAATGTAGTGGTAGAATCTGTAAATAAAAAGAAATACAAAAAGAAATACCTAATTTATTATGAATGCAATGACTAAATGTGTAAATAAAAGAAAATACATATACTGCTATTCAAGTTTCCAAACATTTCTCATATAATATTGTCATCCATGTTTCCAAACAAACCATCTTTTTAAACTGCAATTCATGTTTCCAAACAAACTTAATTTGTACTTTAGTTTTAATAATATAGATTAACAAAACAGATCATCGAATGAAAAATAAATATTCCACATATTTTAACAAACTGCCAAAAGTACTATAGAAACTCAATATCTAAACTTATCGCCCACATATATTTCGATTTCCTAAGAACTATTATTTTCATATATATATATTCAATCCATAATCTTAAACTAGATTTTGATCCACACGTCCGTGCGAGTGTATTTTTTTTTAAAAAATATGATGCTATTTGATTTTTATGTCACTATTTAGGGTTGGGCAAAAAACTCGAATTTGAAGAATTGAACCGATCCCAATCCGAATTAGTTGTACTAAATCCAAACCGAAATTGATTAAATATCCGAATTATTCAAAATTTTGGTATTTTAAGAACTGAAATCTAATCCGATCCGAACCAAAATATTTTGGATATCTAAAATAGATTTATATACTTATATATATTAATTATTTTTATATTTTTTATATATAAAAACATCCATAATATATATGATACTTTTAAGTTTGCTTAAATGCTTAAAAATATATACAAATGATCAAACGTAAATATCTTAAATAGTTAAAATATACTCAAAACTTCAAAAATACTTAAATAATTATTAATTCTATATCCAAATATTTAAACCAAAACTATTTAAATTAATTATCCAAATCCGAACCAAATCCTCAAAGATCTGAAATGAACACTAAATCCCAAAAAGACCTGAAAACGACCCGAACGCCACCCTTAATCACTATTATAAATATATCCTATATGTGTCATCAAAGGTTACAAAATATGTGTTATCATATAAGTAATCGTATTTTATACGTACCATCAAATAAGTTTCCTTATAATTAATAATATTTTATACGTACAATCATATAAAAAATCACATAAATTATATTTTAAAATTTAATGTGAAATATAAAAGCCATAATTTAAGTTTGTGTTTGAAATTGAGCTTTGTATTGTATTTTTCTTATATATATTGAAAACATTTTTGTAATAGTTATTGGAAAATATGTTAGTAAAAATCAAATTTGGAATATATGTTTATTTTTGAATGAATTTTTGATATAAATCAATTTTAAATTATTATTTTGATTTAAATATATATATATATATCAAGTAACATAGACCAATTACTTTTTAATATAATGTAATGGACTTCTAATTTTTAATATATATATATATATATATTCAATCCATAATCTTAAATATTCTGTAACTAACAATACAAATATTTTTAATGTTATACGTTATTCACAGTAATCTCAGCCATATTTCCTAACAATACAAACTAGGTTAAGACCCCCGCCTTGCGCAGGATCAACATTATATATATAAATTATTTTATGTTTTAAATATTTTTAAATATTATGAAATAATAAATATATATTAATTAATTAAAATTCAGTAACTATTAAATATATAATTAAATTGGTGCGAACATATAAATCAATTTTATTAATCCAAAAATATTTTTTTATATATTTGATAGAATATGTAATTAAATTTAAATGATACTAACATAGATAATATATTTTAGTATATTTTTAATATTAATGTCTATTAAATGATGATTTCTACTCATATAGTTTTTTTTTGATCATTTGTATCTTTTATAGAATTTTTTTATTAATTATTGATAACAAAATTTTCATTATAGGATTAATAGTTTTAGTAATTTATAATTTTTTTAAAAATAAGTTGTCAATGATCGTTCAAAACTTTTATCAAAAACATTGTTCAAAGTAAATTTTGAAACTAAAATATTGTATTTTATATGGTTTATAGTTTAATTTCAAATGATATATATATATTAATCTAAATAATTAATTAAATTAAACTTTTTACTTATATAATTTTTTAATCATTTTTATTTTGTCCTAACAAAAATTTTAAACCATAGATCATAAAATTTGAATGTGAGACTTTTAACAGTTTTAGTAATTTATATCCGTTTGTAAAAATGCAAAATATAACAGATACATAAAAATCTAATTTTTTATTATATGGTTATTGTGGTTGTTTAATTTATTTAATAGTTTAAAATTAAAAAAATATGATAGAAGATACACTATTTTTTTATCAAATCTTTATTATTCAAAGTCATTAATTGCCATATATAGTTTAGTCACAATAGGGAATTCCGTAAATTTTATTTAAGGAAATAATAAAGTATATTAATGATGAATTTATTGTTAGTCAAATAAAAAGCTTATCATATAATTAGATGGACCAACATATTCCTCTAATGATTCTAAGAATCATCCTAGTAATGGACCTACAAAAAAAATTGTAATGCTTCTCAAATAATATATAGGGGATATTTTGCGTGATTCAATCAGTTTTAGACATTCTTTCTTTATATTTTGTTTTGTAAAATTCTGTCCGATTATGAGTTTTAAAAAGAATATTCCAAAGTATAGAATCACTACAATTAGTGAAAATATCTATACTATTAAAAGAGAAATACAAAAATAAAATATCCCTTAATTTTCTAATTTATTTACAATGGCATGCCACTGAAATTATTAATTAACTTACGATTTATAATTATTTGTTTTTTTTTTAATTAATGTATTTCCAAAATCAAATTCTAACTAAAACTTTCTGGCAACAATAATTAATAAACCTGTGTTTTTGTATTCTTTGTCTTTTACTATTATTTTATATATGTATGTTTGAAAATAATTAATTCCATATATAAATTTCATAATTAAATACATACATTATACAGTAACTATTTTACTAATTCGAAAATACATAATATATAGTATATACAACAATTTTACTATACATTACCATAAATTTTTAATCCATAAATAGATACAAAATATTATTATATATTATCATAAAATTTTGATCCATAAAAAAATACATTTGTTCGGATATACATGTCATATTCTAAAAATGTTGATCATACAATTGATGGTTTAGAGGATAAAATAAAATTATCAATATAAACAATAAAATTATTGTGTTTAAAAATGTCATATTAAACAATTATTTGAACAGGTAAGTTTTAAAATATATATGACTAATACAAATAAAAATAAATACCAGCGCAGGCGCGCTGATCAAGCTCTAGTTATATATTAAAACAGAAGTCACAACCTTGATTCATGTGTAATTTTTGTAAAAATTTACCTAATGGACATATTCCTAAAAAGTCATGTTACATTTAATCTCTAATCTTATCATTTAAATTTTGGGCCTACCATAAATTTTTATTGGGCTATCAATAATTAGATTTAAACAATAGATGATCCATTGAATTTATAGATAGTATAAATTAAATATATATAATTGAATATTGTAATACTATACTTTTATATGTTAAATATTTAAATATTTGTGGATGTTAACTTTTAAAATTATAAAGATTTTTTTTTAAATAACAAATATCATGTTATCTAACAATGATTAATCTTTACTACCTTAAACCAATGAAAACAAATTTTAAACTATATAGTTTATTTTAAAAATTAAACAAAAACTAAATGTTTAATTATTTACTCGATAATATAAATATATGAAGCGAAAAGTTTAATTTTTTAAAAAACTTTCTAAATTTGTGAAATGTTACAATATCTTTGAATATGACAATAAAATAATATTTTACAAATCTTTATATATATAGATATGATTTTAATAATGAAATAATAATCCGAATATATATAGAAGAACATACAAATACATGTGAAAGTTTGAAACAATCTATTCAATGAAAAAAATACTTATTATAGTATAACCTCTTCAAATTAATACTCCATAAATAAATATACAATAAAAATCTCTATAAAATAATATAATTTTATAGTTTCAAATTGAGTTTTTGGTTTAATAAGTATATCGATAAATTAATATCTCTATAAATTAATAAAAAAATATAGTTTTGGTGTAGTCCCAATATTATAAATTTATAGAGGTTTCACTGTATGTTTTAAAATTAATAAACGCATATATATTATAATATATAGCAATTTAGAATTGAAAACTAAATATTTATATAAAAGTAAATGAAAATAAAAATCCGCGTGGTTGTGCGGATCGAGATCTAGTTATTTTTAAATGTAATGTGGTTGTATCTTAACTCTGACATATTGTTGTAGCTATTATGTTACAATTTATGATAGCATAAAACAGTCAAATAAAAATGTAAATTTGTTACATCGATACATTAGTAATAAACGAAAATGTTGTCAAAAATACAGTCACAGTTAAAACCAGTTTCAAAAAAAAAAAAAATACAGTCACAGTTATTATTATTACTAATTAGTGACTCATAATTAGTCACTTTTATAGTCGTAAATTGATACTCTGTATTATGTCACAGTTACATAACTAATTTGCAACTAACAATGGTTACAATACAGTCACAATTGTTACTGTGTTTATTTCCGTCACAACTTTGTATCAAGTTGAAACGAACTTTTACTACGTTTTATTCCGTCTCACTATTATAACGAAACTGCTACACATTTGTGACACAAAATTTTCGTTACAATATGGTATCTATAACGTCACAATCATGTGACGAATAATTTTGGTCTTAAACATTCGTCACAATAACTCTATTTTACACAAATATGGATTATCTATTTTGAAAAGAAAAATAGCACTCGACGCGAATCAGCCTTGCATTCGGAAGTAGAAGCAATGCGATGGGCAATGGAGAAGATGCTTCAACATTCAACATGCAAGAGCTTTGGAACAAACTGCAAAGAGCTGATTGCAATGATATAGGAACCTCATGCTTGACCAAGTTTTGACAGAATTGGAGAGGATAGAGACTCTACAGATATGCTTCCCGGACTTAAATATCATTCAGGTTCCATAAGCGCAATCAGATTTCACACTTTTTAGCTAAGACTGCTAGATCTTTCCATCGGGAGTTACATTTTATTAGTTTTTTTATTCCAGTCTGGTTACCCAGACCACCTCAAGTTTAAGTAATAAAATGACCTTTTGACGTCAAAAAAAAATGACACGTCAGATGGTCATTTTGTAAATAACTTACAACTAGGATAAGACATGTGCCTTACTCATGGTGAATTTATATAAAACTTATTTAAGAAATATCGGCCTGGTTACCTAGACCACCTCAAGTTTAAGTAATAAAATGACCTTTTGACGTCAAAAAAAAATGACACGTCAGCTGGTCATTTTGTAAATAACTTACAACTAGGATAAGACATGTGCCTTACTCATGGTGAATTTATGTAAAACTTATTTAAGAAATATCGTATGGAAAATAAAATTTATATTCTTGACCGAATTAATATTTTTGACCTTTAACAAATATTAAAAACTTTTTTTGTTAATTAGATAATTTGTTTACTGATGAACTGATCTCATTTTTAAAAATATTGTAGGTCAAAAAATCACTTAACGCATATGAATCTAACATTTAGGCCAAAGAATCTCATGCATACTATTTGGTTATAATGAAACTATGTCACCTCGATTTTATATCATGATTTAGAAATTTAAAAGCTAATTATGTTTATGAAAATTTTACGTTCACGTGCCAGTCCTATCTATCTTCAATATTTTTCTCATTTTTGTGTCGTCTTTTTCATTTTGGTTATTGCTCGATATAAATATCAATTTTTGAGTCTATTGTCATTTTGTTATTTTGTTTTGGCCTCATATTTAGAAAATGTTTAAGATTTAAAATTATTAAAGAGATATATACTTAGGTTAAGATCTGCGGCTTATGCAGAATAAATATTTTATATTTATTCTTTTTTTATGTTTTTTCATATTATGAAATAATAAAATATTAAAATAATAATTATATTAAATAACTAAAAAATCAGTTAATATTATGTAACAAATTGATGTACGCATATAAATCAAACGACCGGTCTTGTTTATTCGCAATTATTGTAGGGTAAATAAATCAAAACAATCAATTTCATCTATCGTATATGATATATAATTAAATTTAAATGATATTAACATAGATATAAAGTGTACTTTTAATATGTATATTTATTAGTTGAGGTTTTTACTCATATGATTTTATGATTATTTACATATTTGTGTAACAAAATTTTACACCAACAATTTTTTAATATGTAATGTTTAGTGGTTTCAATAATTTATAATCAGTTAAAAAAACCAATGTAGATTTAAAAATTAAAATATTAACTTTTAAATATATGTTCAACGCAGATATCAAAATATAAGTACATATTTTCATATTTTATAGTTTAATTTAAACAATATGAAATATATATATATATATAATATATACACCTATTAAAATATAATTATTGATTCATATGATTTTATATTAATTGTATCTTATTATAGAAAAAAATCTAAACCTTGATCACAAAAGTTTATGTGAGACTTTTAACAGTTTTAGTAATCGGTTTGAAAAATTTAAAATTCAACATATACAAAATAATCTAAATTTTATTATATGATTAATGTAATTGTGTAATTTATTTTAATAATAAATAATTAAAAAATGGTAGAAAGTATATAGATTGTTATCAAATATTTTATTATTTTAAATCATTATTTGTCATATATATCTTAATCACATTAGGTAATTTCGTTGATTTTATTTAAGGAAAGAATATATAATACTTTCAATTTGATAAATGAATGGTCGACAATGGACATACTATATAATATAACATTCCTTAGAAATTTAATTTTGTACTAACAAAATTCTCAATTGATTCTCAAGCCGCCACAAAAGGAAAATTAACATTCCAATTACGTGACAACTCAGCATGGCGTTTTTTCAATTAGTACAAACTACATGTTATAACTTTTTAAATGTTCCTATATTAATATATAGGGGATGGCAAGGTTACTCTTCCCCCAATGTTACTCTATTAATATATATTAGCGCGCGGGTGAGTTCTTATAATTATGTTTGCTTATGAAATAATTTTAACATTATGCAACACAACAATCTTTATCGATTATAAAATGATAAATACAAATGTTGGTCTCTTAAATATATCATCGTTCTTGAAAAGTTAACATATTATATCTCATTTTAATTGTTTTTAAGACTTCATATGCACAAAAGGAAATGAAGTTTTGCAGCTGACACAAATCACCAAAACCAAATAGGCAACATCGATTGTATAATGACGAAAGGGAATTAGGTTTTATGCTCTCGATTTGTTTACTATTGACTCTCCATAAGTGATTTCATTTTCTACCTCTATAGAACTGTGTTTTCGTTTTCGTTTTTGCTTCATTGATATGAGTTAAGTTTCTTTTTAACTTATTTTATGAATTCAGTGAATTACATAAGTGTCAATTAAAAAAATGGGCATCTGTAAAAATTAGTTTGACTCCATATACATATCTAAGAATCAAAATTTTGAAAAAAAATCACCGGAAAATATTAACAGATTAATATTCAAATCTAATATATCAAGATGTATAGAATATAATTGCAGACTCGAAATACAAATATTTGTCTAGTATATATTAACCAGCTCGGTCTAAAAATCATCTAATTAGAATAACAAAAAAAATTATTTATTTCACCAATTCGGGTAAATATCTGAATCCGAACGGGTAATATCCAAACCCGAATGGATATCCGAAGATAACCAAACATAAGTATACTTAACTCTATAATTTTAGTTTATTTCTCTCATTTTATTCAAAATATTTATATTAATGATTCTTTTTTTTTTTACGGCAAACGGCTATTCTTTTACTCAAACTTGAGGTGGTCTGGGGAGCCAGACCGGAATAGAACAACCAATAAAACATAAGGATCTATGAAAAGAACGTGCATTTCTAGCTAACGAATCCGCAATCTCATTCTGCGTCCTTGGAAAGTAAGTGATATTGAAGTCCGAAAAACACAACCGAAGAGTTTGAATGTTTTCCAGCTCAGTTGAGAAGTTGGGCCAATCTTGTGGCTGCTCTATCATCACAATCAGATCCTTGCAGTCCGTCCCAAACCTCTGACAAGTCGAGTGTTGTATTATGCTCTCCATTGCCCACTTTAGCGCTTCCAGTTCTGAGTGTAACGCTGTCTTCCTTCTCCGCAAGTTCCTTGACCCCATGAGTTGTATCTTCCCCATTGCATCCTTCCAGACCCATCCCATTCCACTAAATTGAGCTGTGGAGGTCCATGAACCATCCACCATTCAGATATTACCCAAGCTTACGGCTTGTGGTTCGTCAATAATCTGTACATTTGGCGGAACCGGTACATAGTCTCTTGCATTGTACCAAGCTTGACACTCACTCTCTGCATACCTGACTAGTTCCAATGGATCTCTGTTTATGCCTCTAAACAACTTATCATTCCTAGCTTTCCAAATATACCAAATTATCCAAGGATAAGGATCTCTATCATTTTCTGGTTCCAGAATACTATTCTTTCTCCAAAAAAGGTAGTCCATATTAGCATAAATACTTGGTACATGGAAGATCTCAGAGCTCGACGGTGTTGATGATAACTCCCATGCTTGTAAGGCCGGTGGACCCTCAAAGATAGCATGAGTAACGGTCTCTTCTAGCGCTCCACATCTTGGGCAATAATTGTCACATCGCATGTTACGGCGTACCAGTTCCTTGTTACTGCTACCTGTCCTGATATTAATTGCCATATAAGATGACAGATCTTTTGCGGCGCATTCACCTTCCAAGCAAAACCTTGAAGTTTTGTAATGCTGGGTTGTAGAACTTCTAAATCCTCCTCATCTCTCATCAAGTTTGTAGCAACCCAATAGCCCGACTTGACAGTATATTGTCCATTCTTTGTGTAACTCCAGCAAAATGTATCACGTCGATGGGTAGGACTAATGGCCAAACTCAGAATCATCGGGATATCCTCTTGAGCTACATATTGTTCCAGTAGTCGAACATCCCACTCCTTGGTAACATGATTAATAAGGCTGCTTACGATCATCTTTGGGTTCACTGCTAGACCCTGGCACGAGCCGGTCTAGCTGGCGTCGAAGGGATCCAAAGATCTTCCCACACATTAATTCCGTACCCTGAATGCACCTTACTTCTAATGCCCAAAAGTAGTAGCTTCCTCGCGGCAGTTATACTTGTCCATACATAAGATGGGGTATCTGCAGTGCCTATTCGCAACGGCGAACTGAGACGGTAATATCTTCCTCGGAGAACTCTCGCTACTAGTGAATCCGGAAATTGCACAAGTCGCCAAAGCTGCTTAGCTAGAAGAGTTAGATTAAATTCATAGATCATACGGAAACCAATTCCTCCCTCTTCTCTAGGTGCACACATCTTTTCCCATTTTGCCCAATGAACTCCTCTTTTCGGAGGATTCGAGCTCCACCAAAACTGTGCAATGGCACTTGCTAGGTTCTCACATATCTCCAAAGGAAGTAGAAAGCTGCATATGACATAGGTCGGAAGATCTAGCAATATCGATTTAATCAAAAACTCCTTTCCACCCTTCGATAACCATCTACCAGTCCAGCCATTCACTCTATGTAGGAGCTTCTCCTTTAAGAAAGAAAATAATTTACACTTTGAACCACTAATGTCCTCTGAGATTCCTAAATATGAGCCCATCCCGCCTTTGTTTTGTATACCAAGAGTATCCTTGATCTGCTGCCTATCATTCGCTGGAACCCTTTTACCAAAGAGTAATGAGGATTTGTCAAAGTTAATGCGTTGACCTGATGCTTTCTCATATTTCCTTACTACTTTCATAACTTCTTCACATTCACGGGGCTCCGCCTTATAGAAGAAAATGCTATCATCAGTAAAGAGAAGGTGGGATACCGAGGGGCAAGCGCGAGCGGCTCGCATCCCCGTTATCTTCCCTTGATTCTCTGCTTGATTAAGAAGGCTAACGAGTGCTTCCGTGCAAAGAATAAATATGAAAGGAGACAAAGGATCTCCTTGTCGTAAACATCTCCCAGGGACATTGTTTCCCCTTGGTTCTCCATTCATGAGGACTTTATACTTGACCGAGGTAATGCATCGCATAATCCAGTCAA
The DNA here is from genome assembly GCF_000309985.2 of Brassica rapa. Taxonomy (NCBI): domain Eukaryota; kingdom Viridiplantae; phylum Streptophyta; class Magnoliopsida; order Brassicales; family Brassicaceae; genus Brassica; species Brassica rapa. The sequence goes on from NC_024797.2 coordinate 37,204,300, forward strand.
TCCACATTTCAGAAAAGCTCATCTTTCTCATGACTGCCTCAATGAATGACCACTCCATCCTATCATATGCTTTACTCATATCAGTCTTTATGGCCATTCGTTTAACCCTTCCTCCCGGCTTAGTTCTCAAAGCATGGAACATCTCCCGAGCTATCATGATATTATCCGTAATCTGTCTACCAGCAACGAAGGCTGACTGAGTCTCTGATATTCTCTGTGGAAGAACCTACTTCAATCTTTGGCATAACACCTTAGATATTATCTTGTAGCTGACATTACATAGACTGATAGGTCTAAATGTTTTCATCTCATTCGGCTTTGTCGTCTTAGGGATTAAGCAAATATTCGTGTCATTAAGGCCCTGTGCCATTGTTCCTTCAAAAAGAAATTGATTAACCATATGAGTTAAGTCATCTTTGACAATATCCCAAAACTTTTGATAAAAAAGAGCTGTCATTCCATCTGGTTCTGGGCTTTTTCCGGATGCATAGCGAAAAACGCTAATTTTACCTCCCATTCAGTTACTGGGGCTGTAAGATCTGCATTTATTGGCCCGGTAATCGTTGTTGGAACCTCTGATAGCGTCTCAGCTACATCCTCGGGGTTAGAAGATTCAAATATTTGCCTAAAATAGCTAGTAGCAATGACTACTAGTCCCTCCTCATCATCCACCATATTTCCATTTCCATCAAGGAGTTGCGTTATCCTATTCCTTGCTCTTCTTTGCTTCACCAACGCATGAAAATATTTCGAGTTCCTATCAACTTCCCTTAACCAGAGGACCCTACTTTTCTGTCTCCAAAACATCTCTTCTGCCTTAAGAGCAGTACATAGTTCCTTCAGAGCTTCAGATATTTCCTCTATAGTAGCATCATCATTCAAATACAGTCCCTCCACCTTCTCCTTGAGTTCCTCGACTAGCTTTGCCGAATTCACATTGTTTTGTCTCCTCCATTGACTCAAAGCTTTCCTACAGCTAGCAATATGCTCCATTATATTCACTTTGGGAGGCAGATCCTCTGACTTCCAACCTTCCAGAATGACTTTCCTTAGTTCCTCATTATCCAGCCAACGCTTATCAAATTTAATTTTTTTTTCCTGACTGGCTTTGTGAGAATATCCGCAAGGATCGGACGATGATCCGATCCCCACAGCCTAAGGTACTTTGTCGCGGTGTGAGGAAACTTTACATGCCAATCCTCATTACCCACTGCTCTATTCAATCTGCATCTAACAGTTGTTCCTCCTGATCTTTTCCCAACCCATGAAAGCTTATTCCCAGTAAATGGAAACTCCAGCATTCCGCAGTGGCTTAGCATCTGCTTGAAAGGCAAGAAGGAGCTATCAGAGCGCTTTCGTCCTCCCTCTTTCTCACTGTGATCCGTTATTTCGTTAAAATCACCTATCATGAACCAAGGTCCATTTCGTATTGTCGAGAAACGCGTAAAACGTTCCCATACTTGTTCCCTACGTTCTAATACATGGTCTCCATAAACAAACGTCATGAAAACTTTTATTCCATCAATGACTGCCTCAATGTCAATCATTCTGTTATTTGAAAATAAAAAATTAACTTGGAATTCGTCCATAAACAAAATAGCTAAACCTCCGCTAAGACCAAGTGGCTCAACGGTAAACAAGTGATCAAATCCTAAGTCGGCCTGAATGTTTTGCAACAGCAGCCTCATGTTCTTCATCTCAGAAAGAAACACGAGTCCTGCACGATGCTTCTGACACATCTCCGTAAGGCGTCGAACTGTGAGGTTGTTTCCAATCCCTCGACAGTTCCAACTGAGTGTCCTCATTGATATCGGTGTGATGAGTTTTTGGAACTCATCGAACCATCACGTTTGGAAACATCACCTTTGGAACCGTTTGATTCCTTTTTTGAACCTGACCGGTATCGTCTCGACTTCTCAGCTCTCTCTGATACAAGTGAATCAGAACGATCCGTGCGTTTGCTTGGAGAACCCCGATGGAGGATCTCGAACTTCCGGCTTGAGCTACCCAACGGGCCAACGGGGCACCTCTCCTGACGCCAAGCATCTTGTGCTTCAACGTCCTTTTCTCATCAATTGAACCCATCACCTTTGTGAAGTCAGCATTAACACGATCAGCTTTCAATGGATCATCTCCTTCCATCTCCATAAGTTCAACACCCAAGAGATCATCTTCATTAACATCAGTATCCATCAATCCGCTACCCTGTTGATCCACAAGCTCCATGTCACTTAAAGCTCCAATAATCTGATCATCTATGACCATCCGCCACGTCGACAGCCCCACTCCGAACCGTCACGTTATCTGTAGATCCCAATCGTGACGGAGTGAAAATGGCACTTTCCAGCTTCCTAGTACCAGTTGAGTTCTCTTTATTTTCCTTACTGCTCAACAGATCATCACCAAGGCTCAAAGGAGCCAGAGATCCCGCGCCGGAGAGATGTTCATATGGAACAATCTTATTGTTCTTAACGGTCACCCCATCACCGTTCTGCTCCACGTTTGTTATGTTAATAGGGTTTGATTTAGCTTGCCATGACTGACCTTCTTTGCGATCATAAGGCCCTGGACGTGCACGTCCACCACCATACCTATCACTCCTCTGGTACTCATATTTGCGCCTGATAATCCTATCAGCATGACTTCCAGAACGTCGATCATTCTCCCATGACCGAGGGTAGTTATTGTGACTCTCACGTAATCTATTACGCAGGTCCGGCCTTGTCTCAACCTCACGAGAGTTGCGAGAATACATCTCTCTTTTCATCAGCGAAGACTGATGATAGTTATGATCCTTACCTTGAGTATCACGGACACTTTGATGCGCCGGTAACTGCATACGTGTGAATACATCTGAACGCTCCATTGAGGATTGTCTGGTCTCGATGTAGGGGCAATACACTTTCTCATGTGAGAGCATACCACAAGTGGTGCAGTGTTTAAATAGCTTATAATACTTAATCTCGATCGTGACCTCATCACCTTCATATTCGAGCTTCCGGGAGAACTTTAAAGGATGTCGTGAGTCAACATCAATAAGCATATGTCCTTCCGTGAGCACAATAGTATCAATATGACCAATTATGCGGCCTATATTCTTTAGGTTCCTGTCTGTCCACAGGTGGAGAGGAAACCCGATCAACTGGACCCAAAACGGAATGATCCACGGGTAGTCGTCATGAACGATAGGTTCCCACCGGACCAAAACGATCATACAAAAGTTATAATGGAACGGCCCATTTGCCATAACATAGTTAAGATCCTCCTCATTTGTGAAGTTGAACAAAAACTTTCCATTTTCTAGATCGTTAGCCGTGATTCTCTCTGCCAGACCCCATTGTGAAGGCATCGTCTGCAGTAGCTTCTCGATGTTTTGTTTCTTCGGGTTTAAGACCTCTCCGATCAAGGTCAAGCCAAATTTTTTAATAGCAAATGAATCATCTCGATCTACCAACTTGATTGGCGCATCATCGTCTTCATAAAGAATCCCCTTGCCTTTGATGTCCGCATGATGAGCCGACTTGTTACGAAATGACAACCCCATATGACGATATGGAGTATTACCTACCGTCGCTACGGTCTTGGACGAAAACTCAGCAAAGACTGAGAGTTGAAATATCACAGCTTGAGATCTCAGCAAATACTGAGATTTGAGATCGCACCACGGAGAGAACGATGATTGGACTGCAGAGATCAATAAAATACACCAAAGAGTGTATTTACAGAAAACGATCAGAGAACAGAATCAATATCTTGGGAAATACGTCAGGGAGCTTTCTCCTCCGTTGCTGCGAATCCAAGGAGGCCATAAGGAGTGTGGGATAATCTCCCTTGTGCCGGAGAGGAAGCTGTCAAGAGCGCGTTGAGACTGGATCGACGTCGAGATCAACTAGATCTGGAAATCGCCATCTCTGTCGCCATCTCTAAAGCGGCTAGGGTTTTGATTGATTCTACGATTATTAATGATTATTCTTGCTCAAAATTAGATAATATACATATAATTATGGATAAAATCATTTGCTACTAACTTAAAATATATATCAAGTTCTTGTTTCTTGCATTAACAAAAATTGCATCTAAAATTTCAAAACAACAACTAAATTAGTGTCTTTCTATTTTAAAAGTTTTATCTCCAAACCTATTAATAGTTTAATCTTTTAAAAATTAAAAAAAAAACCAGTTAAGTTAAAATATATTTTAAACTAGGGTCGGACCCCCCCTACGGGCGGGTAAGCAAAGAAACAAAATAGTAAAATTATTTAAAAATTTAATGAAACTTTGGTTTATTTATATTATATTTTCACTACAAATTTTACTTTCATAGAAATTATACATTTGTTACTATATTAAAACAATTCATAAAAATATAATTATTTTACTTTCTTCACAATATTTTATTTCTTGAATTTAATGGAGTTTTAATACATTTCTTCTTAAAATTAATAATTTAAAAAAATTGAAATTAAAAGCTAATTTATTATCTTTTAAAAAAAGAAAAAATAGGCAAGTAGCATAAAAATATGATACTAATTGTTACTGTTTAATATTTATAAATAACATGTTAGGTTGTATATTTATGTATTATTATATTTTAAAATATATATTTATGTTGTTTCTTCATACTCACATCAACAAAATTTTGAAAAATAATGAACGCAATTGTTTTTTTTTTTACTACCAAAGTTTAGGCTAAACCAAAATGGTAATAGAAAACCATAACTATTTTATGTATTGTTAGCTACAAAGATTATTTATGATGTAGAGATAAATAGAGATACTTTCTTATGGTCACATATCAACAAAGCGACACTTTAATGCAAAAATGATAATATCATAATATGGGGAAGAAAAGATATATATTTTTAACAATTTTAATCATTTACAATTCGTTTTATAATCCTATATAACTTATAATCATTTAAATGATTAAAACTCACAATTTATTGTTTTTACAGCTGAAAATCCTATATATATATAATTGTGAGCAAGATGATAAAATTCAATTAAATTTTAATTATGATCGAAATACTCTTCTATGTTGGTTATTTAAGTTCTTATGTAAAATAATTGTTAAGTTTACAATTGATTTAAAATTCGTTTGGTTTTAGAATCATTAAGTTTTGAAGATTAAAGAGTTTGTTTATACCCTTTTAACTCTCTTCCTAGTTGGGTTAGAGTTGTGAATTCCAAACAATATTTAAACCACAAATTTGTCTTTTAAAAAAAAAATTAAACCACAAATATATACATATATAATTATGAAAAAGTGATTAATGTTAGAAATTTCTTTTTGTACCACTATGACTATGACAGTTATGAAATTATGTTCATCTGGGTATATCAAATTTAAATCCACTTTCACATTTGTGATACTTGAGAATAAGAGAAGGTGGATCACCCAAAACCCCTAAATGCGCATCTTTTTTGCTTTTACATTGAAGGATCAAACGTCACTAAAAGTTCCCAACACATAGCAGTTACTTGTGCCCAAATAAATCATTTGAGTGTTATATTAGGTGTGTCTCATTTCTCTGTTTTCTCTTAAATTCCATCAGCCACTTTAATTTTAATCCCAAAACATTAATTTTAATCCCAAGTTTTGGTGAAGACTGATTTGAACCACTTTCTTTCTCGTTCGTCTGTTCGTATATATTCTAATGAGCATGTAACGCTGTGTTTCTCTAGAATATATTACAATATCGGTTTGCAAGAAAACAAAAGAAACCATCTAGTTCCAGAAATTAGGATCATAAGTTCCTGAAATTGGTAAACCAAAAATAAGAACAGTCATGTCTTATTCAATTACCTTACAAATCTCCCTGCAAGATGCAAAAGAATCTCTGGTTTGCAGTATGTATCTGTCACCATCCGGGTTTTTTATACTTCACTGGTATCTCTTGAACCTCTCTTTTTTCCACTCATGATACTCGGCCAGCCAGTGGTGTCTCTCGGTCTTTATATCTGACCGGAATGTTCTATGGATCTGATTTGAGTACCAAAAGAAGCGTTGATGAACAGCCTGCCTGCAATCAAAGAGGTTATGTGACCGATGATTGTGCCGATTTTAAATGTGGTCAGGCGTCAATATATAGCAACTTAGCGTGAATCAGGAGCTTCCTCAAACTTAGGGTAGACTTTTTTATAAAAACTTGTTCACTAATGTATTGAACACGACCACAACTTAACCCCAAGACCTTAGTGTACAAAGTTTAACAGAGAGTTCGTTCTCACCTCCAACTAACTTTGGGTATATATTTGTTTCAACAACCATTTTTAGTTCTATATCAGAGTAGCGCCTTTAGTTGTCAAATACACTCAGGCAGACTGTCGAGTGCCTGCAGAGGCCAAAAACCATGTTTTTAATCCTTGAACAAACGTGCAAGTCGCAATTGTGCGTAATGGGGGTAATTTAAAAAACAGCAGAGTTGTCATCTACCTCCTTGTGATTGTCATGAGACGTTGAGTACTCTGGGTCTCTTCTTTGTAAATCGTTTTAATGCCCCTGACTTCACCAACGAAGACTGCTAACCAAAACAACTATTAAGGCTACTTGGCAGTGAAATATATAATCATTATATGGAGCTCTTGTAAAGTATGGTAAACAATTCAAACATGGAAAACCAGTGTTGGTCTTGGCAAATAACATGAGGTGGTTGTAATTGCAGAACCAAAACCTTTCCATGGATCGGCTCTCTCGTTTCCGCAAGCCCAACGAAGACGGTATGTTCCGTGAACCTAGTAGAGACAGGCGCATCACCAAACTTGAAGTTCGGATTGCTTCCGGCGACATCAAAAACACTTACTCATAAACCGAGCCTTCACTGAAGGTGTTAAAACGGTACACGTTGATTGACCCTTGGATAAGCATAGCCTGCAGATTGAAACGATGGATCAGCGTACAACAAATCATTAATTTGTTCATCTGTAGAGTTAGAGGTACCTAAGCAAATAACAAAAGCTCTAATTTCTTGTAAAGAAAAGGATCCCGCTTACGTTCTCACCAGGTCATGTGTGTTTATATACGCAACCGACAAACCATACACTGACGGCAGAATCTCAACGGCGATAATAGTCATCCCACCGATCCATACCCACCACCGTTGGATCTCCTCTTGACGGAGCTCACCGGAGTCTCCCACCGCAGCGCTCGCGTCTTCTTCCATGGCGTCGGGCGAGAAGCCTTCGCGATGCGTCTCTCCACCTCGGCCTCTCCTCTCACTTAGTCTCCGACGTGACCACGCCTCCGATCTCATCTCCCGATATCCTCATTGCCTCAGCCAGTCCCGGAGGATTCTCCACCGTCGATGTGATTTGCTCCATCGCGAAATCGTGCGGTGCAAAGGTTGTGCTCATCACCGCGCAGTTGGAGAGAGGTTCTTGTGTGAAGCACACGACGGATGTGTGTTATGTCCCGGCGCAGACGATGGCAAGTGACGGCGGAGGTGCGGCGGAGAAGGGATGAATAGGGTTTCTGGTAATGGGATGGATTATCAAATTCTCAATCCAAAAGGCCACAAATTCTCTTTTTTTTGTTTAATGAAACGCGGAGTTGCGATGTAAGGACAGGTGTCGCAAGCTCCTCGCTCTATTTGTTGCGCTGGCAGCCTAAAAAGAGAGTTGCCTTCTTTATGTTATAAGAGATACAAAAAACTTAAACAATAAATAATTTATTTATTTTTTCTTTAAAATTTAAATATCCGAACCCAGCCTAAAATATCGGAATCCGAACATAAAATACCCAAACCCGACTCGAAGTATAGAAATACCCAAACGGGTTCTATACCTTTATACTAAAATATCCGATACAAACCCGAACGTGTATCTGAACGCCCACCCCTATGATATATGATCATTTGTATATTTCTTGAAAAAAAAGTTAAACCATTGATCAAAAAAAATTTAATGTGGGACTTTTACCATTTTTAGTAATTTATAGTCGTTTTTAAAAATTCAAAATATAACAAATAATAAAAATCTAATTGTTTTTATTATATGCTTTATGTGATTATTTAATTTCTTTTAATAGTATACAATTAAACAAAAAAGAGAGAGGTTAGAATTTTTTTAATCAAATATGTATTATTCATAATCATTAATTGTCATATATATGTTAACCATATTAGGTAATTCCGTAGCTTTTATTTAAGGAAAGAAAAAATATTCTTTTGTACACTATTAATTAATTTGGTAGTTAGTTTAATAAAAATCATAGTATATGGACCAACTTATTTTTCTAACAATTCCAAGAATCATTCCCGTGATGACACGTGGCTACGAAAACATGTTGTAATGCTCCAGGATTAATATATAGGGGATGGGATTCAAGACATAAGATTCTAGCCATATATTAATTAGATATATCTTTCGAGTTAACCTTAAGATTAATTGTTAGTTTGCTAACATATTTCATAACATTAAATACGGCTAACGATTTTAATAGCATATAAAAATTTATTCATATATTTATATTTAACTTTAAAATTATTTGTGAGATTCATTTTTAGCCGGATAACATATCTATTAACATATGACAACTTGATCATATTTTACATGTATGGTTTAGTTAGGTTTTGAAATTTGTTGTTAAATGGCTAACATCTATCTATTACAATAAATGGGACTTTAATCTGTTATAGGACAAATGGGTGAAAAAAAATCTACAACCACCAAAACTAATCTATATGGGACAATAATTAAAAAATTACAACATTGCCATTAATGAAAGAATAATATGAGCCATTCGATTATCTTTTCTCTCTTTAAACCAGAGCCGTCGGATCATAAGGAAAGAAGAGAATATGATATTTACGAAAATGTCATTAATGAAATATCAACCGTAGCCGTTAGATCATCTTGTCTACGATTTAATTTTAACCACACGATTACATCTATATTTCCTTCTCTCTCTTCCCTCTTAATCTCAACCGCATGATCATTTCTTCCTTCTTCAATTACAGCCATAGGATCATCCATATCTCATTCATTAATTCGAGTGGGTATAACTAGTATAACTCGTACAACTGAATATGTGAAGAAATTTTATAACTAGTATATAAATGTTATAATCTATATATAATATGTAGCTACTATAATTAACCCGACTAGTAAATCATGTTTTACATGTAATATAAACAAACAAATATCCTAATTTGTATATGATGACAAAATTTCATATATTATATTTGAGATTTATAAACTATATTAGCCATATTATTAAGATAAAAAAATATCAAACATATTTTTGCAAAGATATAAAGTTAAAATATTGGTACAATCTCTAAGCCTAGACATATAAACGATTGATATCATTTTTATTATATATTAAACAAGTATTACTGGTATAACTGGTACAACTTTGACATTTCATAAACTTGACAAAACCAATTTGGTATTTCATATGAGAAAAACAATCAAATATCTCAATTTGTATGTACTCGTAAGTTTCTCTTAATTTATTTAAAGTTTTGGATCTTTTTTTTTGAAAATTATTACAGAACTCTACAAGCTTACATGATCTACCTTATACTTATAAGGTTTGTTAACTTGTTTGTCCACTTAATTTTTAGAAAACATACATGAAATATATTTTTATGAAAATGATGATTTCACTGTAACTGGGCAAAGTCATGTAAACATAAATAAGTGGTACAACTGATGTAATTGTAGTTATTATGTGGTACAACTGATATTTTACGATTTCACTGCCAAAGTACAACTATGCACAAACTGGTACAACTCAAAAACTAGTACAACTATGTACAGCCAGTACAACTAGAAAACTGATACAACTACTTGTTATTTTATATATTATAAATGACTATACTGCATTTGATGAAAATGCATTCTCAACCATTCGATCATCTCATCTCTTTTAATCTGAACCACACAATATTTTTTCTCTCCATCTCTCTTTCGGCTGAGACCCAGTTTCTCTCCTAGATCATTTTTTCCTTGTTCGATCATAGCCACACGACTTCTCTTATTTGTATGTATATAACTAATATAACTTGTACAACTAAACATGCAAACAAATGATATAACTAGTATAACTGATATAATTGGTATATAAATTATATAATTCATGTATAATATACAATTAGTGTAACTAACACGACTAATAAATCATGTTTTCCATATGAAATAAATGAACAAATATCTTAATTGGTTAATGGTGACAAAATTTCATTTATTTTAATTGAGAGTTTTCAATATTTTGTTTTATTTACCAAAAGGAGATGCAGTTTCTCTCTCGCGGTTCCGAACCTGCCTGGTTAGATTTGACGAGGACGAATTGCTTTTCTTCTCAGACCCAGAACGTTTGGAACGCTCGATCCGCACAGAGAAACGCACAGTATCGATTGACACCAACACTTCCACATCGATCGACATTTACCACAAAGCGACGATCGACAATTCAACTCGAACATCGATCGATACCAGTCCGCGAGAAGACATGATCGCGGCACTTGTGCTGCAGAGGGATGAGAATGGAGACCTGCATGACCCTGACGGTCATATGTGTAATGCAGCAGGTCAGAAACTAGATGCTCAGGGGACTGCAATCCCTGAGAACGATACTGATGCTACAAGATCTGCTATACTGGTAGATGAGGCTGCTTGACAAAGGAAATTGGCTGACTACAACAATCCTGATGAATACCACGCCAACAGATCAGCCATTCGCCTTCCAGAGATTCATATACCGAATTTCAAGCTGAAGCCACAGTATTACACACTCGTGGCACAGATACCCTACTCTGGGTTATCTCACGAGCATCCTATGGACAATCTGGATAGATTCGAGGATCTTATTGCTGCTATCAGTATGGATGGAGTCCCCCAGGACTACCTGCTTTGCAAGTTCTTTAAACACTCACTTGTTGGAGAAGCTTTGCATTGACTTAAGAAGCTACCACCTGGATCTCTTACATCTTGGACTGACATCCAAAGGCGTTCCTACGTGAATTCTTTTGGTGAAGCACGAGCTCAAGAGATAAGAGATAAAATTTGGACATTCTCCCAAGGACCTACAGAAGCTTTCAAAAGATCTTTGGAGAGGTTCATGAGATACCAAAGGGACTGTCCACATCATGGTTTTATGGAGGTTCAACTGTTGAATAAGTTCTACAAGGGTATTGATGTGCAATATCGTGTGATGCTAGATACTGCAAGCGAAGGAAACTTTAAGAGAAGGACCCCATAGGAAGCTAAGAGACTGATTGAGAACTTGGTGTCTAGTAACAATACCAAAAATCTGGATATGCACAAGATAAAATCAGCTGTGAAGGATGACAGCAACATCGTCGAGGCTGAGACTGGTTCTATACATGAAGTCTCATTGGTGGAGCAAGCTATATACCAGGATAAGGATCAGCGCAATTTACATGAGATGGAATTTAAGCTGGAGGAGCTCTTGAAAGATCAGCTGGAGATAACTGAGGATATGAATCTGCATTTGGATTTTCTCTGCAAAGAGCTGAATGGAAGATTAGAAACCTTAGATACCCGTGTTAAGATGCTATACACCCAAGCTTCTCATACTGCAGAAGCTGTTAGGAAGCAAGAAGCTCTGATTAAAGAGAATGCAGTGGAAGTTGAAAGACACAGGGTTGATGACATCTTAGATAATGGATTTAGGGAAGTACTTGAGCAGGAGAACCTGGAAGAAGATGCTTTTCTAGTCGAAAGTTCTATGTCTGTAGGCAGCTCGTATTGGTGTCAACCGACACCAACGACTGAGCATCGATCGACATCATCACTTGAGCGTCGACCGACACCATCAGACGCGCATCGATCGACACCACTTTTGGGATCGGACAAGATTGTTCGAATTCAGAGCCATTCCGACTTTGCCGCTCGACACCCACATCCTCCCACCCGAGCTCGAGTTAAATTAAAGGAAGTCGATCGACAACAACATGAGCGCATCGATCAACAACAACAAGAAAGAATCAATCGACAGCAACATGGTTGCATCGATAGACAAGAGTAGCCGAGTACTGATCATCCATCCACGCCATATCAAGTGCGTTTACCAGATCTTGATGTACACCGCTTGAAAGCCACTATAAATCCATCTCAGACATTAGTTTGCTTAGAGACAACAGAGAAGATAAATCAGCAATCTGCAGAAGCACCAGAGCAAGAGCAATCAACACTAGCTGAAACTTCTCTCGTTGAGATCGATCAACGCCAATGGGATGGATACGAACCTTCGATGGAAAAGCAGGAAACAAAAGAAGGAGTTCAAAGTGAGAAAAGAGTCAAATCTAGGAAAGGATTTATTCCCAAATACCTCAGGAGAGAAGTTAACAAAGTGGAACTTGATGGATTTCACAAGAGGGTGAAGAGAGTTCCTAAGGATATGTCTTTCGAGGACGCATTTTATAAGTACAGACTTGGTAATTTCTTCAGAGAGAGCAGAGAGACGGATAAGGACATTGAGATGTTATTCAACATGGTCGGGATAAACCTAAGAGGACTCTGAAGAAGGAACAAGATCCTGGAAAGTTCTTGATTCCATGCTGTATACATGATCACACCTTGCCAAACGCCCTCTGCGATACTGGATCTGCAGTAAGTATCATGGCTATAGACACTACTGATTTATTAGGATTGAATATGGAGCCTTCTCAGGATAGTTTCACTTTCGTGGATAACTCCAAGGCAAACTCAGCAGGCATGATCAAGAATGTCAAGGTAAAGATTGGAGACTGCAGTATCCTTGTGGACTTTCACGTCGTGAAGAGCAAATCTGTCCAGATATCTTCTCTTCTTTTTGGAAGAGCCTTCATGGCTACAGTGGGAGCAGTTTGTGATCTTAAGAAGAATAGGATGTGCTTGACTAATGTTGATGAAACTGTCTTCTATGATCCCGTGAAGAAGAAGAAAGGTGAGAAGTTTATTTCCTGTATAGATGTGTTTGAAGATCCAGCACTTACAACCAATAAATGTCGCGAGCCTGCACGACCAGCATCAGCATTGATCGACATCCTGTCTTCAATATGAATCGACAGTACATCCTCAGAATCGATCGATAGCACTATCTCAGCATCGATCGACAGAAACTCATGTTGCCAATCGCTACCTCTTGAGATCCCTGGAATATTGAGTTGTCCTCAGGACATTGCAGACTCGACATTGGAGAGAACATATGAATCAAGCAGTTATCCTACCTCAGATGTCGACAGATTCACTCTAGAAAACTTCTTGGAGTTGGAAGAATGGCATAGGCAGAAGCTTGATGATGATAGATACCCACCCGAATGTATCGATCGACACCCATGTTTGGATGAGCTGCCAGGATACACAGTTGAGATAGAACCAATTGAGGAGAGAATGCACAAGTCTGAGACATCACACTTTTCTGTCCCTAAACATCAGAGACTTTGTGAAGCTGTTGGGATTCACAAAAGAGTGAATCAGATACATGATTCAGTGAAGTTTGTGGTTCCCTGCTTTGTTTTTGAAGCTGAATCTCCTATTCCACCAGAGAGAAGTGTTCAACCAGGTTCTTACATTGGGGTATTGGATGAACATCAGCATGCATCAATTTCTCAGATAGGATTGAGATATAGAGGTGACTTTGACAAAGGTCCAACAGAAGCAACATCGATCGACACCAGCCAGACGACATCGATCGACACTGACAAGACAACTTCGATCGACAGTAGCACTTTAACATCGATCGACACCCGTCATGAATCAGAGCATAAAAAGTATGAAGATTGTCAAAATCTTTTTGATGAAGACAATCACGTGTTCAGACAAGTCTGGGGGAAAGAAGAAGAGATATTGGAAGAAGAGAAAAAGGATCAAAGGAGGTCCTCAGTTATCATTGATTCCTTACTTCTCAGATGGTGTCAGGAAATCCAGAGTGCACAACAGATGCTTCTCACATCCTTTTGCAAAGCTTAAAGTACTCTTTATTATTGGTGAGATGATAGACAAAGGAGATGAGTCTATGGAGGAGGCTTTCACACAAGAATGATAAAGCCTCAGAGAGTAGACATTGAGACTTGGTTTGGAGCAAGTTCTCATTCTCATCCGGACTAAATCAAATATCCAGAAGTCAAGCTAATGACTAAAAATAAGCGCTGAGTGGGAGGCAACCCACTGTTAGATATATATATATATATAAGATCCAAGGAAGATGAGGTTACACAAGAATTGATGATGACTAGCTACCATCGATCGACAAAGCATCAAGAGTATCGATCGCCACTTAACCGTGTTGGTCGACACTCACATCCAAGTCAGGTATACTGTTTTCCTTATTAAATATTGTCCTTATGATTTATTTTCCCACTAATCTTAGACTGTATAACACTGGACACTGTGTTGTTTAAGTCTGGGGGAGGTTCTACTAATATTGTGTTTAGTTAGCCATATATATATATATGTATAAAGACGATCCAAGTAGAAGGACTACCATCATATCGACCGACGAGGATATGTCGATATCGATCGACATTACATCAACTGCAACGATCGATGCATCCATCGATGCATCCATTTGCACATCGATTGATATTCAATCCGGTCAGGTATATCGTTCTTACTTGTTACATTGAGTCCTTATGATTTATTTTTTTCACCATAACTCCGACTGGATTTACACTGGGACAGTATAATTTAAGTATAGGGATGTTTATTTACATTGGTTTATTTTGAGTCTTATTAAAATGGTTTTCAAAAAGTTTTTATTGAGTCAAGAAGGGGATAATGAACTTATTGATTTTTGCTTGTTATCTAACCACTCTTTAGCACCATTCTAGACTTACTGATTGCAGATAGTACTAAAGATACTAAAGTGGATCAACCTGTCAACTATCCACACTTGCTGAGATTGTTTGAAGTAACCAAAGCTGACCTCCAACACTAAACCTGACTCCACTGCTTGTCTTGGAGCTTGGTATACATGAGATCGGATTCTTCAAACAAGTCTGGAAGGTAAAACCTTATGTAGATTTATCACATTTTTTCTCTCTATTTCTACCCTAGATATTTAGGTAGAGATTTTTAATTTCAAAAAAAAAAGATTGAAAAAAGAAAAGAAAAGTTTATAGGTATTAGTTAGGTGGAATCCGAACATGACTTAGTGGCTACAACCATTAAGGCTTGTTTCATAACGATTCCAACAATAAAAAATTCGAACGGGACTTGATGGCGGCAATCTCCAAGGCTCGCTTCATATGAATTCTTGGATAAATGTCAAAAAGAAGTGAACAGGACTTGGTGGCAAACACCATTAAGTTTTGATTCATGGAAGCCTGTCCAGTCTTGGTCAATGATCCTGCAATAAAAGCAGACTTTGACTAAAGAGAGAAATTAATCAAGAGAAAAGATAGGAACTGACTTTTACCTGCAGATCCAGATACTTGTTTGAAAATCCATGTGTCCTCTGATCGATACTCCCAAGGTAAAGCCTGTACTTTTGTTTATGTTAAGAAATGAGGTTGGGAGAGGGGAATGTCAAATAGTATTTACTAAGTTGTTGGCTAGGTGAATTTTGTTGCTAAGGTAGGATATGATATAATGTGCTTTTGGGATTAGGACATTTTAGATGTGGATTGCAATATTGTAGAGGTGATGCTTCTAAGTTTTAAATCATGTGAGTCCCTGCTGTTTTCAAACCACTTTCAGAGAGACCGCATGTTTGTTTTGCTTGAGGACAAGCAAAAGGGTAAGTCTGGGGAGTTGATATACCATGAATTTCACCCACTTCCATCCATGGTATATAAGTGTTTTAAGATATAATTATTATGTTTTGGATTTTTTTTTGAGTATTTACAGGTTCAGGTACGTTCTGGAGAAATATGGCGATTTTGGAGTCTTATAGAGCCTTTTGAGTGCAGGACTGTACAGACGCTTCAGATGTCTAGCTATGAATGGAGACCTTCCCACCGTCCTATTGAGCTCATATTTTGATACAATATAGAGATTTGAGTTGGATTTCCTATTCTACTGGTCTGAGGTCAATTAGAATCATGTAGCAGAAGTTATGCCCGTTTTACTGGATAGTGGTCAGTCTGCCTCGCGAGAGGAAGCTGTCGAGAATATAAATGAGTGTCGATCGATGCAGCAATGTGCATATCGATCGACAGGGATGACAGAATGTGGGCCGGCCATATTTGGAGACCGACTAAAGCCCAGAAGTAACCCCAAGTTACCAGAATACCCTTGGACGACCATAAATCCTATTTATGTCATTTCTGAGCCATTGTTGACGGCTACGCTTTCTTTTACATCTTTATTTCATTGTTCTTAGTTAGGAGAGAAGAGAGGAACTCCTATCACAGTCCTCTTGGAACTCCATTGGTTTTGGTTTTATTTATATTTATGTTCTTCATCTATTCATCTATGATTTATGTGACAACTATCATGCATGAGTAGATCTACCTGCTAGGTTTAGGAATTTCTAGGGTTTTGAATGAATTCTGAATTATATGATTGTTAGGATACTATAGATCTCTACACCAGGGCAACTTGTAATACTAGGATCTGGAATAGTTAGAAAAGCACGAGAGTGTGACTAATTGTTTGTTCCTAAAACCATAGGACAATTGATATGCACGAGAGTGCAATCAATTGACGGAACCCGAGCCCTGCTGGACTAGTTACCTTGGCGCATACGAGAGTTTGTATTGGAATCTAGTTGAACATAATCGATCAGATCGATAACACTTGCCTAAGGCAGCATCGATTGACGCTTGTACCGTAGTATCGATCGACACTCAAACCATAGCATCAATCGATGCTCGATCAGTGTTGACATGCGAATGCGGAAACACTGAGCTTAGTCAATAGATTAGACTCACAGCGAGAGCTGGTTATCTTTTATATTAGATATCGAGTTCTAGAATCTATCCTTAACATCTATAGATTAGTGTTCTAATAACCTGAATGAAATCCTAAATCTAGTAACCAACCTTCCATCACCAAACTCGCTTTTATTTACTGAACAACTATCTTGTTCACACTGCTTTTATTTATTTACTGTTTTCGTATTTATTACCTATTAAACTTGTTTGCCTAGCTTAACCTTGGTTTCTATAGTCGATATGGTTCCCTAGCTTCTTTTGGATTCGATCCCTAAGTACTACGATTGAACCTTTTATTTGAGAGAGTAATTCACTCGTTAGGGTAATTTGAGTGACATCAAGCGGCGCCATAGTGGTGGCTGGCTGGGAGCTCATGAGGGAGTGGCTCAACCATCAGACCGATAGCTGGGATCTTAAAGGTGCATTAGAGCGGTACAAGATGGTGAAGACCTCTGAGGCTGAGTATCGGGGTTTTCAGGCTCCTTCCTTTGAGGGAGAGCCAGCGATCCCGAGCAAGGCTGCAACAGAGAAGACTCAGAAGCCTAGTGCTGATGTTCCTCCGTCTGACCCCTAGTCTTTCTTTCTGAACTCTTAACCCCTTGTCGCGGTTTCTTTTGTTGTATTTGCCCTCTGCGAGGGTTTAAAACTTGTTTGCGGGCCTTCGTGCCCTTTAATTTTGTAAGATGACGGCCCTGCTGTGGCCCCCTTTCTTTTTAAGAATGCCTTCGGATTTTTACTTGCGTATTAGACTTGCTTCTGAAGTTTTTTCTGCCGATGATCTCTTTCTCGAGAGGTAGCAGGGTGCGTCTTTTAGAATCGCGGGCTCAGGAATTAGAACCCTGAGGAATGGATCCAGACCTTTGTTTAGATACAGAGGTTTCCCCGGACCCAGAAATTCCGTGAGGATCAGGGGGTTGTCATTGGGGGCCCAAAGATCACTAGTGGACCCGAAGAGATGGGCTCTGATTGTGGGGTTTTTAGGCTAACATACGGACTCTAGGAGTCTGGAGAATGATCTCGTAACCCGGAGGTTGCATGTGGATCGGGGTTCATCTGGGGACCCGGAGGTCGTGGAGGAGCCTGGAGGTTCCCTTTGACCATGAGGTCTTTGTTTGGGACCCGAAGGTCTTTTCTCTAGATCCTGGGACCGAGACTGAAGCCCGAAGGTGATGTAGGAATCCGGAGATTCTATGCTAGATCCGGAGACTGTGGTTGGAACCCCGGAGGTTTCTGTGATTGTGATTGGACCCTGAGGTCGTACAAGCGTACAAGGCTTTTCTTTTAGATCCTGAGATCGTATCGGGACCCTGGTGTATTTGGACCTTGAGGTCGTGTGGGAACCCGGAGGTTCTTTAGGGATGTAATGACCCCGATGCACCCTAGGTTGCACAGGGGTTCTATCTATTTTTCTAAAATTGTATTTAGGCTTTTGGGGCCGTGTCAGAACCCGGAGGTTTTGATCCGGAGATTGCTGTTTGGAACCCGGAGGTTCTTTGAAGTTGTAATGACCCTGATGCGCCCTAGGCTGCACGGGGGTTCTAACTTCTTTTTATCTTTGGAACCCTGAGGCCACTTAGGAACCCGGAGGTTCTTCCTTAGACCCTGAGATCTTTGATTGGAACCCGGAGGCTATACGGGAACCCGGAGGCTATACGGGAACCCGGAGGTTCTTCCTTAGATTTTATACGTAGGACCCGGAATCGTTTGGGGAACCTTGGGTTTCCTATTTATATCGGGGGCTCGCATAAGGACCCGGAGTTCCTTAGGAACCCGGAATGTTTATTTTTTTTGTAGGGACCGTACTCCGCCTTCCTAGGCAAGACTACTACCGGTACCTGTTTGGATTTTGCATTCTGCCACTCGGAAGCTGGCCACTATCGAGTTCTTATGATGTATTCTACTTCTGCAGGAAGTCAGTGACAAGCTTAGAGGGTGCTGTTGTGGGTGTTATGACCCAAGTGCCAGGCTTACGCTGCTTTCCACGTCTGAAAAGCAGGATTTAGATTGCTCCCTGTATTTCACAGTACTTTTGTAATCAATATATCCCATGTGTTCCCTGTATCGTGTAGTTCGTAGCGTTTTGGTACATGTACTTTTCACATTGGTACTCTGGGACCCCGATGCGCCTTAGGCTGCACAGGGGTTTTAGGTAGTTTTGACAACATACTCAGGCTTGCACATACCCATTCCTGCTTTACGTCTCATACCCGTTTTGATTCTTTGTGGGTGTGCCACTGTGGTCGTACCACTTTTGTGAGGGTTGGCCAGGATCGGAGGTCTCTGGAGACCTAATCCAGCTCGTATGCCCCTTTAAGTATAAAGATCTCCCCTCTGCTTTTATAGTCAGAACTATTTTATTATAAGTTTTGTCCAGAGACGTTTAGCATACATAGGAATAGGGAATCATAATGCTTAAATAGTATATAGTAGTAGAAAATAGTCATGCTTAAATAATCATGGTCCAGAGACCGTATTAGAAATGATAGGCTTTGAGGTGCAGGGCGTTCCAGTAGTTGGGTTGTATTTTACCTTTGCTATCTTGCAGCCTGTAGGCGCCTGCTCTCCGCACCTCAATGACCTTATAGGGTCCTTCCCACCCTGGGGTGAGTTTCCCCGTCGTTTTCTCTGCTCGTCGTAGAACCCAGTCCCCTTGCTGGAAGGTTATGTTTCTGACTTTCTGGTTATACGTCCTGGCGACATCTTGCTGGTAGGACCAGTTTCTCAGCTAAGTGGCCTCTGTTTTTTTGTCGAGCAGGTCGAGGCTTAGCGCCATAAGCTTGTTATTCTCCTCCTGAGAGGTAGATCCGGAGACTGTTGTTTTTTACACGCATCTCTATAAGTACAATGGCCTCAGAGCCGTAGACTAGCGAGTAAGGGGTTTCTTCTGTTGCTGTTTTGGGAGTGGTCCGGTAGGCCCAGAGGACTCCGTGTAGTTCTTCCGCCCACTTCCCGTGAGAGCCCTCCAGTCGCTTTTTAAGCATGTTGACCACAGTTTTTTTCATGGACTCGGCTTGTCCGTTAGACTGGGGGTGTCGAGGTGTGGTGAAAGTTAGTTTTATGCCCCAGTCCTTGCAGAACTCCTTGAAGTTGTGGCTCGTGAACTGGGGTCTGTTGGGGTCAAAATCGGTCACGACGGAATCAATGTCTGAAAGTCCGTAAAAATCAGCATAAACGTTTTTACGAAAAGTAATCTTCGTAAAGATATCTTTACGAAGAGCCTTGCAGTAAAATCTCGTCCAAATCTCAATCGAACCACTAAATACCGATTGTCCGAAGGCAACGGACATGTATCCAAATTGGCCGCGGACAAGCTCGAGTATGGAAATCAGACCGCGGACAAGCCAAGCTCCATTGATACGCGGCGACCAAGCATGCACACAGCTCGGTCGCTACGTAGCGACCGAGCGTCCGTCTCGCTCGGTCGCTACGTAGCGACCGAGCCCGAGCCAAGCTCGGTCGCTACGTAGCGACCGAGCGCTTGTTCCGCTCGGTCGCTATGTAGCGACCGGGTTCGAGCCATAGTTTGGTCGCTGCGTAGCGACCGAGCTCTTCCGAACATCGGTACGACACCAGTCCATGCATTCTCGTCAAACCTTCAAATGCTATCTCCCGAAGACCGTAGCGAGCTCAGTCTTTGTTTTCCGCTATTCTAAATCATCGATCAAACTTCGCGGATTAGAAACCGCCGAAAGTTCGTTCTTTGTCGAAAGAAATCGTAGTAAACGTTTCGAGTCGGAAGACGGCCCAAAGGGACCTAAAACACGACTCGAGGCCCATCCTGCGATTTCTTAACCAAAAGCCCGTAAACCACAGCACGGTTTACGTTTGGTCCACAAGGAAGGATAAATGTCAAGTTTCTGCGGATAAATACGGAAGTTTTGAAGATAATTGTGAAAATAGGGAAAATGGAATATCTCCATTTTTATGCTATGACGGCTTAAGGGCAGAAGAGTAAAAGCGTAAACCGACCTTGGAGCTAGTATATAAGGAGTCCTAGGCGAGGAGCAGAGAAAAAACTTTTTTCAGAGCACACTTAGCACTTAGAGCAATTTAGACAATTTTCCGTTTTTGTTATTTCGAGCTGCGACTCAATTAGGTTTAACCGTCTTAGGGTTGCTAGAACTAGGAATCTCGCCGACAGCTCTCGAGCCCAGACTTATACCTTGTTGTAACGCTCATACGCAGATTCGGAATAAAGATCTACTTTGCTCTCTCTTTTCGATTTCTTATTCTTATCGTTGTTATTCTCGTGTTCTGATTGCTTGACGTGCGGTAATTAACAGATATCCGGATCCTCTGGGAAATTAGGGTTTTTCTAGTTTCCTTATTTAAACAAAAATCGACAGTGAGAATTTCGGTTCCCACAGTTTG
Organism: Brassica rapa; assembly: GCF_000309985.2. Lineage (NCBI taxonomy): Eukaryota > Viridiplantae > Streptophyta > Magnoliopsida > Brassicales > Brassicaceae > Brassica > Brassica rapa. Next base: position 37,225,494 of record NC_024797.2, read on the forward strand.
GCGCTAGAAGGAGGGGACCTTACGGATCAATCTAACCCGCAAAAGCCACACACAGTCAGACATGTCAACCAACGACGCGGATAACGTGCAAACTCCTCTTAACGGAGGCAGCGGCACCGATCTCCACACTCCAGTAGCGGACGTATCCGCGGCCAACGCGCAAGCCAACACCGCGACGCTCGAGGAGTTCAAAAAGATGTTCGCCACCTATGAGAAAAGGTCGGAAGAACAGGATAAGCTCGTGAATACCTTGACCAAACAGGTTGAAACCTTAACGGCAAGGACCCAAGCTATCCGTCCCCGCGGAACCACCAAAATCCGCGGGAAGAGGCTCGACTTCGCCACCCCACTCGATAGAGCAGGACTCGCGCAGGAACGACCTTCCGGTCAAAACCCTAGCGAGAAATCTCCCATCGAAAAGGGGAACCCTGAAAATCTTCCGCCCCCTGCAAAGGACTCGGAGGATAACGAAGCCGAACACATTGACCTGGATCCTAGCAATGTCTCCAACGACACCGACGAGGATGTCGACAGACATCCAAGAAGGACCAGAAGCCGATCCGCTCGGGAAGGCTCCCCGTTCGAAAAACCAATGACGGAAGAAGAAGAAGTCGCCTATTGGAACGAACAAGAGGAGCTGGCCGAAAGGCAAACCGAGCTCACTCGCAGTAAACGCCGACAGGCTCGGAAATCTACTGACGAGACATCGGATATCCGCGATCTTCGCGACTACATCACTAAGACTGCGGCAGAAGTGAGAGCCGTAAAGTATCAAATCCATCATGCTACTAGTGCTGCCCCCGAGATCGATCGACTGCTGGAAGGAGCTTGAAAGACCCTCTTTACCAGTCGTATTTCGGACATGAGGGTGTCCGATCCGGGAAAGTTCAAAGTACCGAAGTACGATGGTACGGCCGATCCAAAAGCGCACCTTCAGGCTTTCCACATCGCGATGGGAAGAGCAAGACTGAAGGACGGCGAAAAAGATGCCGGCTATTGCCGCCTGTTCGTCGAAAATCTCGAAGGAGCAGCGCTCGAATGGTTCGCACGCCTTCGTCGCAACACCATCGGGAGTTTTCGACAGCTCGCATCGGAATTCCTCAAACAGTACTCTGTATTCATAGACAGAGAAACCTCCGATGTTGACCTCTGGAGTCTCTCCCAAAGGGAAGACGAACCCCTCCGCAAGTTTATCAGTCGGTTCAAGCTGATAATGTCCAGTGTCAGCGGGATAAGCGACAAAGTGGCCATCGACGCGCTGAGAAAGACGCTCTGGTACAAGTCGAAATTCAGAAAATGGATAACTCTCGACAAACCACGAACGATCCAGGACGCCCTCCACAAAGCAACGGACTACATCATAGTCGAGGAAGAAACTAAAGTCTTATCGCAAAAACATAAGCCGGCAAGACCATCCTCGAAAGACGCAGATCCGAAGGGGAAAAAGAAAAACTCTCGTAACGACAAGTACGTCCATCACGAGGGGGAAGATCTCCAGGGGGCGCATAACTATGCGATCAATTCGGATCAAGGCCGGACCACGGGAAACACATGGACTCGCAATCAAGGGTACACTACAAGAAAAATGGGTTTTATTAGCGGACGAAAAAGCTATATAACGATACGATAGCGGTTTAAGGAACGCTGTATCATCGCCCGTCATAGTAGGTATGGCACATTAGATAGCGCTTTTTTAAACTGCTATCTTATGATTATATACAATAGCGCTTTTATATATGCAATTAAATATGTTTTAATAGCGTATAATTTTCGTTATTATTTACATTATTAAAAAACAAAAAAAATACAAATCACAAAAAAAAAAATATATATTATATATTAATTTTGATTTACAAAATAATTGAATTTGGTTTACAATTAAAATAGTTACAAAATAGCATAATTAAAAAAATTAAACGTAAAACAAAAATTATACAGTTAACACCTAAACCTAATTTGGTCGTTCTCCAACGAGCCGCCATGGCACTTTCGACGAGAAGCAAAGCTGTCTCCAGCGAGGTTGAGATGTAGGGTTGTGGCAGAGGAGGAGCCATCTTCGGCTTGTTGTGGAGGAGAGGAGGTTTGGAGGCGTAGATGAGTGGAGGAGAGGCGGCGCACAGAGGGAGAGAGACATCACGGGAAATAGACTTCACGGAGGCAAGAGGCAGAGGACGCGTCATCTAGCAGAGCTGTCACAAAGTAGAGGAGTATAATTTTCACAAAGTATGGGAGGAGAAGTCATTTCGTCACGGAACAGAGGAGGAGACAGATAAGAAGACGGCGACAGCAGAGATGGAGAACTCGCGACAGTTCGAGATTCATGACGAGAAGACGTGGGCAAGCTTGAGCAGAGGTAGAGAAGAGATGAGATACAGAGAAGAAGATGAGAGGTTGGCCTTGAAGAAGGAAACAAAAGAGATGAGAGAGAGATCGTAGAGAAGAAAGAAAAACGCTGCGCAGAGAGACATGGTGTTGTAGTGAAGAAGACAAAGATAAAAAATTGTTTAAGATCTGAAAAAAAAAGAATAAAAGAAACTATAAAGAATAATGAATTGTGGTCTGATTGTATAACAAAGACACGAGAGAGGAAGAGGAAGAAACACAGATTGAATTAATCTGAACCATTGAATGAATTTAATCAATGGTGTACACTTTGCAATCCACACTTTTTGTTTCGGCCAATGAAAGAATAGTAGGAGGATTACTATATTTTTTTCTAAGCAGAAGGAGATTACTAATTATGGATATTTTTATTGTAGTTTTAATATTATATGGAGATAAATACTTTTAGAAATTGTAAATATTAAGTGTTAGAGATTAGTTTAAACTTTTAGAATAAAATTTTTAGTGTTGATAATTTTTTAATTACTTGTAGAGTTTATATTTAAAATTTGGAGTTTAGAATAAATAATATATGAGTAATAGGATTTAAAAGTTAAAAGTTTGGGATATTGATTTTAAGATTAGAGATAAATTTTTGGAAAAGATTAATTTTTTTACTTTATATCTAACATTTGAAGTTAAAATTAAGATTTGATGTTAAAATAGAGTTTAAAGTTTGCATTTAGAGTTTAAGGTTTAAAAACTTGTTTTAGGGTTTAGGGATTCAAAAACCAAACATAGAATTTTTAATCATGTTTTGCTATTAAATTCAAGTGTTACATATAAAACCATACGTTATCATAGCGTTTCCAAATATACTACTTTATCATAGCGTTTCCAAATATACAAACGCTATCTAAAACTAACGGATATGTCAACCATAGCACAATCGCAAAAAAACGCTATTCCGGTCTGCTATTAAAACTCATTTTTCTTGTAGTAGTATGACGAAAACACCTTCTGCGAGTTCCACCAATCCCGAGGACACTCCACGACCAATTGCAAAGTCTTGGGAGCAAGACTGGCCGCGAAACTACTCGCTGGAGAGCTTTCGGAAGTAACTAGCGTCAAGGATCTCATCCTCGATTCTGATCGGCCTCCAAAGACGGATAGAAATCCGCCCGCTGAAAAATCCCCTCAACGAAACCAACCTGGGGATAAACGCGGTAGGAGGCCGGATGACAAAGGGAACGATAACAATCGTCGCAGAGTCAATATGATCATCGGAGGATCACAATACTGCGGCGATACCGTGTCGGCCATCAAGGCTTACCAACGGAAGGCAGAATCAAGTGCAAATTGGCCTACATGGTCTCCTCCTCGAGACGGCCAAAGTTGCTCGATCACCTTCACAGAGGAAGAAGCCGGCGGTATCGACCAACCTCACTGCGACCCGCTCGTGATAGATCTCGTCATACGAGATTTAGAAGTCGGAAGGGTACTCGTTGACACGGGAAGCACGGTCAACGTAATCTTCCGCGACACTCTCAAGCGGATGAGTATCGAACTCGGAGAAGTAATTCCAACGCCAAAACCACTCACGGGTTTTTCAGGCGAAGTGTCGATGACTCTCGGATCGTTCCAATTGCCAGTCATGGCCAAGGAGATCACGAAAATCGTCGAATTCGCGGTAGTCGATCATCCCGCTATCTACAACGTGATCATGGGAACCCCATGGCTCAACGCCATGCAGGCAGTTCCGTCAACTTACCACCTGGGTCTCAAGTTCCCAACTCCGAGCGGAGTCGCGGCCATCTGGGGATGCCAAAAACAGTCGCGACTATGCTTCCTCGCGAAGCATAAGTTAAGGCAAATCACGGCTTCCGCAAACAGCAAACGCGCGAAGATAGATCGATCTTCAGCCAAAAGCGCCCCGGGAGAAGACGAAGTAAAATCGTCTATCGACGCAAACACATCGGACGTCGAAGCTCGACATAAATCCGAAGCCCACGAGACAACTCAACCGGAACATCCGGAAAATAGCGTCGACCCAGCCACGATCGACACGGTCAAGGCGGACATCGCGACATCTACCGCCGAGTAAGAACACTCGCGGCATGAAACAGAACTACGAGATGGCTTGATCCTCGAAAGGGGTACGTAGGCAGCTCGTCAAAAGACGAGTTCAGCTATCCCCCTCTCTAAAATGGGGGGGGGGGGGGAGTGGGTGCGTATACTCGTATACTCCCACTTAGAAAAATCTTCATTATTGTAATCGAGTTTTTAGAAACTTCAAAAACTTTTACTACAATATACGTTGTCCTTTTTATCGAAAACGTTTACGCTTCAGTAAAACACTAAAGAAACTTTCAGGACACGCCTGAAAACGTTAAGACTCTTGTCTGCGGCCCCTTCCGGCCCAAAAATCGTAAAGATTATCGCCTTTCAAACACGCAAAAATACACGTATAATCCTCAAAATAACTGCGAGACGTCGCAAAAGTTAAAATTCGAGGACAATGCTAACAAATTGTCCAAACGCGACCACCAAAAACTTTACACCTCGTTCGTCGATTGGCCCCGACGAACACGCCAGCCGTCTTAAACAAACGCAATTCGATCACTCTTTTGATCTTTAACAAAGTCCAGCACAAGGACAAAAGCGCTACAACAAAAATCCGAAATTTTGGTTTAGCACTTCCAGTTGATTCTGAGAAGATGCTCGATTCGTACCATACAAGTCATATAAGCCGAGAACATATCACGGACTTTAAATCGATGCGAATCAGGAAGAAATCGCAACAGGAAAAACGATAGCCGGCTAGTCACCGCACAACCTTAACCGAAAGTAAACCTAGGTCTTGCCCTAAACCCAACGCTCTGGTCTCAAACATCTCAAGGCATGATATCTAAAAGATACGAGATCCTAAACCACGTCTCTCCGTTCGTATCTCAATGTTCTCGAAAATCGTAAAGATAAGTAAATTTTTACGAAAATCACGAACGAACCAACAGATTGAACGTCTAATCAGAACTAAATACGAGACAACAACTCATATTTACTTCAATCCAACTTAGGAAAAACTCGAAACAAAACATTCGTCATATAAATAAACCGCGTAAAGCGGAAAGGGATTCAAAGCCACCAACGGCCAGTCCCGGAAAATACAAATACGGCCATCTAGGCCTAAACAAAATCCAAATTCAAAGGGCCACACTCGGCCGAAAACAGATAAAAGGATAACTGATCCATCCCTCATAATCCAAAGTCAAAGTCCCCGGACAACGAAGCACCGAACGCATCCGCGGGACGATCCACTTCCTCGCCACCATCGGGAAACCCGGTCGGAACCTCCTCGGTATCAGGGGAACCCGGGATGAAATCCCAGAACCCTTGAATCCGCTCGTCGATCGGAGGGATAAGCGCCTCGGCATGGGCACGTTCGTTCATCCCACTCTTCATCAAGCTCATTTCCTCTTCAAACACATAGTCATCGGCTCGCGTCCTCCAAAGACTTCCGACCGAACCGCGGCACTCGCGAAAGTCACCCACCGAGGTAAAGGCATTCTTGAGGTTCCCATACTCAACCTGGAATTGAGAGGCACGAGTCTTCATCACCTCGACGATTTCCCTTTTGCCTTTCCTTTCCGCTTTGCGGATTGCCCGTGCATGATCACGAGTAAGTTGCGCTTCTCGCTCCAACATCTCGCCTTGCACACGAGCGAGATCCCGCTCCGCTTTCTCCGCTTTGAAGCGGTAGACCATGGCTTCTCTATGGCCCGCCTCAATGGCCGAGCCCAGCAAGCTCAGGCCCTGCAAAATCGATTGACATGTTATAAATATATACATAGGACAATCACCAAAAAATTCTCAAAAAACTAACCCCATTGATGATGCGAGATCCTTCCGCAACGACTCTCGGCCTCGCCGATTCTTTCGTAGGAGGAGGAGCATCGAAACCCGGTGGCAGTCCAGCAAAGAAATCATCGAAATCCGGAATAGGGGCCTCACTCGAACCACTTACGTCACCATAAGCAAGGTTCGGATCCCATCCTGGAAGCATAGAATCATCCATCAAAAATTCTATGTCGCCAAGATCGACGTCTTTTCCCTTCCAAGAGCTCGACTCCGGCACAGCTTTTGGAGCTTCGACGGGATTCTGGTCGTCAGGTTCGGAGTCGCTTCCCGTGTTCGCAGGTGAAGCAGGACCGGGTTGCATGAATCTCAATGCCCTCCGAACCCTCTTCGGCGTAAAAGAAGTCCAGAAGAAAAGACTGTTCCTGAGAAGATCTCTCACTGCAATGATGTCCTCGGGGAATGGAGCAAGAGGGTTGATGAAGGGACGATCATTCGGCAACCTCCGGAACAGTGGAATGCAACTCTCTTCGACGGACGCAGCGTCTATACGAACAAAGAAAAAGAACTTCTTCCACGAGTTGAAGTTCGAAATGAATTTCTTAACCACTGAAATAAATTTCCGAGGGACCAACCTATGCTTATCCGTATCCGTGACAAGTTGAAGCCTCAAAAGAGCTTCATAATGATCGACGGAAAGGGAAAGGCCATGCTCGTAGCTTAGGATCAGGATCCCAATAAGATGCTGAATGGCAAGGGGAGTCAACTGACTTATCGCAACTTCGAAACGATCCAGCACTCGGACGAGAATTTCGGGTATGGGGAACCATAGGCGACAACGCACTACGAACGCCTCATAGCAAGTAAAGTAACCCTCCGGGGGGCTGTTAGCACATTCCCCGCGGCGGGGAACCCGGAGCTCCACAGCATCCGGGATATGGTAGAACGATCGCATCATCGCGAGAAACTCGTCGGTAGTCCTGCTCGCATCCTCTTCCTCGACTCCACGATGGACCAGGACCGGGAACGGCTTCTCCTTGGGAGGGGTCAACGAGCCATAACGAGCAACCCACCATGTCTCGTTCTCGGCAGGATGCACCGAGTGAGGCACGAACTCCATCTTCGGAACGACGAGCTCTTCATAAGGACTCGCAGACGAAGACCCTTTTTTCGCAATCTTTTTCTTGCTCGACATCTTTACACTTCTCTTGAGAGAATAGAGGAAAAGGGTGGAGAGAAAGATAGAAAGTTTTTTTTCTTAAGAAAGATCTTAGAGAAAGACAAGAAAGTGAAAACATTATGGAACAAGTTACCTCCCTTCTTATAAGACATGAGGATTTACTATTCGAGCTCGGACTTTCGGATATTAATTTCATCCATCACGCCTAACTTGCCAAACATGCCTAACCGCACGCTAGGATCCTACGATGCATGATCCTAACGGGCTGGGGGGCTAACTGTTGGGGTCAAAAACGGTTACGACGGAATTACCACCCGAAAATCCTCGGAGATCGTATTTCCGAAAGAGATAGTAAAAGAAAAGATGTAATTTTCGTAAAAATAACCAATACGAAGTTTTTACGAAGATGTATCCTTTGGGATACAAACCGAACAAACAAAGCTCGGTCACCATGCATACACGCCATCCGATCGCTATGCAGCAACCAAACCTGAGCCAAAGCTCGGTCGCTACGTAGCGACCGAGCGACCGTCCCGCTCGGTCGCTACATAGCGACCGAGCTCGAGCCAAAGCTCGGTCGCTACGTAGCAACCGAGCGATCGTCCCGCTCCGTCGCTACGTAGCGACCGAGCAATCGTCCCGCTCGGTCGCTACGTAGCGACCCAGCGATCGTCCCGCTCGGTCGCTACGTAGCGACCCAGCGATCGTCCCGCTCGGTCGCTACGTAGCGACCGAGCTCGAGCCAAAGCTCGGTCGCTACGTAGCGACTGAGCGATCGTCCCGCTCGGTCGCTATGTAGTGACCGAGCGATCGTCCCGCTTGGTCGCTACGTAGCGACCGAGCGATCGTCCCGCTCGGTCGCTACGTAGCGACCGGGCTCGAGCCAAAGTTCGGTCGCTGTTTAGCGATTAAACCTTTCCGAACATCGATACGACACCAGTCCTTGCATTCTCGTCAAACCTTCGAATGCTATCTCCCGAAGACCGTAGCAAGCTCAGTCCATGTTTCCCGCTATTTTAATTCATCGATCAGACTTCGCGGATTAGAAACCGCGGAAAACTCGTAGTAAACGTGTCGAGTCGGAAGACGGCCCAAAGGGACCTAAAACACGACTCGAGGCCCATCCTACGATTTTTCCTAACCAAAAGCCCGTGAACCACAGCATGGTTCACGCTTGGCCCACGAGGAAGGATAAATGTCAAGTTTCTGCGGATAAATACGGAAGTTTTGAAGATAATTGTGAAGATCGGAAAAAATGGAATATCTCCATTTTTATGCTACGACGGCTTAAGGGCAGAAGAGTAAAAGCGTAAACCGACCTTGGAGCTAGTATATAAGGAGTCCTAGGCGAGGAGCAGAGAAAAAACTTTTTTCAGAGCAAACTTAGCACTTAGAGCAATTTAGGCAATTTTCCGTTTTTGTTATTTCGAGCTGCGACTCAATTAGGTTTAGCCGTCTTAGGGTTGCTAGAACTAGGAATCTCGCCGACAGCTCTCGAGCCCAGGCTTATACCTTGTTGTAACGCTCATACGCAGATTCGGAATAAAGATCTACTTTGCTCTCTCTTTTCGATTTCTTATTCTTATCGTTGTTATTCTCGTGTTCTGATTGCTTGACGTGTGGTAATTAACAGATATCCGGGTCCTCTGGGAAATTAGGGTTTTCCTAGTTTCCTTATTTAAACGGAAATCGACAGTGCGAATTTCGGTTCCCACAAGCGACCGCCAGCAACAGGATCATGCTGTCTCTTTTGCTTGGTACTCCCCCTGTACCTGGTTGATTATCAGCTGGGAGTCCCGAAGACCTGGATGTTCTGTTCCCCCATTTGATGGGCAAGGGTTAGGCCTGCGATTAGGGCCTCATACTCGCTTTCATTGTTGGTTTCTTTGAAGTTGCATCTCACGGCCCTTGAGGCTGTGTTCCCCGTTGGAGAGGTAAGCACAATCCCCACTCCAGCTCCTCTGACGTAGCTGGATCCATCAACGTGTAGGATCCATTCTCCCTCTTCCTTAATTTCGCCTTGGAGGCGTACCTCCTGCTCCAAATCTGGGAGCAAGGAAGGGGAGAACTCAGCCATGAAGTCTGCTAGGCCCTGTAACTTTATAGCCATGGCGGGTTGAAATATTACGTCGTACTGCCCTAGTTCCATGGCCCATTTGGCTAGGCGTCCGGAGACTTCTGGTTTGTGGAGGACCAACTTTACTGGGAAGGAGGTAACAACCACGATTGGATGAGCCTGGAAGTAGGGTCGGAGCTTCCGAGCGGCGACTATCAGGGTTAAGGCCATCTTCTCTAGGTGGCTATATCGGGTCTCCATGTCCCGGAGAGCCTTTCTTACGTAATAGATTGGTAGCTGCTTGTTTCCCTCCTCGCGAACTAAGACGGCGCTCACTGCATGTTCGGAGACCGCTAGATATAGCAGCAGGACTTCACCGAGTAGTGGCTTGGACAGGAGAGGAGGAGTGGTGAGATACGATTTTCGCTCTTGGAGAGCGGATTCGCATTCTGCCGTCCACTGGAAATCTTTGAATTTCTTGAGAGTTCCAAAAAGGCGTGAGATTTGTCGGAGAGTCTGGTGATGAACCTGCTCAAGGCTGCCATCCTTCCCGCTAGGTTTTGAACCTCCTTAACGTTCTTCGGGGAAGGGATTAAATGAATGGCCCTGATTTTCTGTGGGTTGGCCTCGATGCCCCGGTGGATTACGATGTACCCGAGGAACTTGCCAGAAATTACCCAGAATGAGCATTTAGCCGGTTGTGCTTCATGTAATATTTCCTGAGGGCGGAGAAGGCTTGTTGTAGGTGAGATATGTGGTCTTCCGCCTACAGGGACTTGACCAGCATGTCATCGATGTAGACCTCCATGGTTCTCCCGATTTGGTCCGCGAACATCATGTTCACCAGCTGTTGATAGGTTGATCATGCGTTCTTTAGGCCGAAGGGCATAACCTTGTAGCAATAGATCCCTCTGGATGTCATGGAGGATGTTTTCTCCTGGTCTTTCGGATGCATAAGTATCTGATTGTATCCGTAAAACGCGTCCATGAAGCTTATCAGCTGATGCCCCGCGGTGGCGTCCACCAGCTTGTCGATATGAGGTAGTGGGAAGGGGTCCTTTGGATAGGATTTGTTTAGATCCATGAAGTCGATGCAGACTCTCCACTTCCCGTTCTTTTTCTTGACCACGACGATGTTGGCTAGCCACTCTGGGTACTGCACCTCACGAATGAATCCCACGCCGAGCAGGCTCTTGACTTCATTGTTGATGATCGTGTCTATCTCGGGGGAAAACTTCCTTCTATTTTGTCTGACGGGTTGATGTAGGGGGTCCAGCTGCAGCTTGTGCATGATGATTTCCGTATTGATCCCAGGCATATCAGCGTGGAAACAAGCAAAGCAGTCGGAGTTGGACCTGAGGAAGTCTATCAATCTTCTTCTCAATCCTTCGCTCAGCTTGGAACCGATCTTGAGATGTCGGGTCTGATCTCCTTCGGTTAATGGAACCGATCCATTTCCTCTACCTCCGATTCCTCGGTGTGATGAACCAGAGGCTTGCTCTGTAATTGCTATAAGACCTTGGTCTTTCCTTTCAGCGTGGTCTGGTAGCAGGAGCGGGAATATTCCTGATCCCCTCTGATCGCCTTTATCCCCCAGGGTGTAGGGAATTTCACCATTTGGTGAAGAGTCGAGGGGACGGCCCCCATGCCGTGGATCCAGGGCCGTCCTAGGATCATGTTGTAAGACGAGTCACAGTCAACAACGAGGAACTTGGTTGACATGTTGACTCCTGCGGCGTATACGGGCAAGGTTACTTCCCCGGCGGTTTGCTTGACTTCCCCACTGAACCCTATAAGGGGGGTTATCCTCCGAGTTAGAGTGCTTTCTTCCAGCCCCAGGTCCTTGTATGCAGCCTGGAAGATGATGTTGTCGGAGCTTCCATTGTCTACTAGTATCCTTTTTACCAGGCAGTTCGCTACAGTGAGCGATATGACCAAGGCGTCCTGATGCGGAGAAAGGAGTTTCTCCTACTCCTTGGCCGTGAATCTTATCTCGTCTTTTCCTAGGAGCAGATGTTTTTGCTTGGCTGCCTCTAGGCCGTGCTTGGCGTTTGATACCACTTAAATTACTCTAAGGAGTGTTACTCTCATCAAAAGAGGTTCAAATGTAGTACTTAGGGATCGAATCCACAAGGAGCTAGGGAACAATTAAATCTAGTGTTTATTAATTCTAAGAGTTGTAAATGTTTAAATGAAATACTAATAGTAACAAGCGAAGTAAATAGTAAATGTAACTTGGCTGGAAATGATATTAGACGCATGGAACTATTCAGGTGTTGGAGATTATAATATCTGTAGATGCCTATTTGTTGCATGCATGATATGTTAGAGCTCAACCGCTTAACTCAGTGATCAGCTGTCGCATGTTTTACTGGTTAACAAACTAGATCTCGTGTCTCAACGATTAGTATGTTGACAACGAAAGAGTGTCGATCGATGGTCCTATAGGGACGTCGACCGATACACCTTTACCTACGTCGACCGATAGTCAGTTGAGGACATCGATCGACGGGTTCTAGCCAGGCCTATGTGCGAGTATGATATGCCCTATTAAGATACTAAATTGGAAGTTAGCCCTCTCTAGCAGTCCTAATATGATAGATAGATGTCAGGATGGGATAACAAGGGTGCTTGAGTATGCAATCCTATGATCATGTTCTAGTTAGAAAGGCTAAAACAAGCAATGAATACAAATCTATCATGAATATCACAACAAGGCAGATCTATAGTTTGGGGCTAATCCCACAAACCTATCTGAACCCTGGATCTAATAAATGAACTACTCAGACATAGCAAAGCAATTCATGACAATGAAGAAATGGAAATTCATAGTATAGATGAAAAGAAATGAAAACAAGGAGTTCCAATCACGAGTGATCTTCTCTCCAAAACTCTCTCTCTCTCTCAAAGTAAAACTGTAACAAAAAGCTCTCTCTGCCGTCAAAACACTTAGGCAGTATATAATCTACTAGGTTAAAAACTCGTCAGGGCATTTTCGTAATTTAGCTTGGACTTGGGCTTCAAGTCCGCTGGATCCAAAATGTCGCATGTCCAATGTCTCGACATCGATCGATGGTACTTGTGTACATCGATCGATATTAATCTTCATTTGTCGAGGCATCTCATGGTGTCGATCGACAGCACTGGATGTGCATCGATCGATTGTTCTTCCTCTCGTCGACCCTACATGGTCAGCTCGGATGAAATGTCTTTTAAGCTCCAAAATGCTCCAAAGTCATAGCTTTACTCCGAAATGCACCTGAACCTGAAAACATACCTAGAAGAGTAGAAAACATAGATATATATATAGTAAAACACCTATATACCATGGATGAAAACAAGTCAAATCCAAGGTATATCAACTCCCCCAGACTTACCCTTTTGCTTGTCCTCAAGCAAAACATACATGCAGTCTCTCTGAAAGAGGTTTGAAAATATTAGGGACTACAGATTTTAAAGCATAGAAATCTTTTCCTCAACAATTTTGCAACCACATCTAAAAAGTCCTAATCACAGAAGCACATTATGCAATATCCTAGCTTAGCAACCATTTCTAACATAACACAACTCATTAATTCACGTCTGACATCCCCTCTACTGACTTCATTTCTTAGCATAAATATAAAATGAATGCTTTACCTTGGGAGTATCGATCATAGGATGCAAAGATTTCAGACAAGTATCTGGAACTGCAGGTAAAAGTTAGTTCCTAATTTCTCTCTCTCTCTAATTTTCTCTCTCTTGAGTCAAGTAAGGAAGATACATCTGACCGGATTAGATATCGATCGATGTGAAAATGTTGCATCGATCGTCGTGTGTTTGTCTATGTCGAGCGATGTCGACGTCTCGTCGGCGGTTGATATTCAGGTCCTCCTAGTTGGGTCTCCTAAATCTGAAAGAAATAAAACAAAAGTAAGTAAATGCTAGCTAATAAAACCAAAATAAAATACCTAATAGTAGGTTGCTTCCCACTAAGTGCTTGGTTATAGTCATTTAGCTTGACTGTGGTAGTGATTGGCTATTTGGTGGATAAACAGCTGCTTGTTGGAAAACAAGCATCCACGTCATCTCTGCACATTCTGGACCAAGATGCAATGAAACTTCTTGTGGCCTCATCATTTCTTGTCCACTTGTCATCCATCTTCTTAAGTACATTGGAGATGTTCTGTAGCCTATCTTGAACGTTGTCAATGCTGACCTGGTGCCAGCCTATGTTGTCATAGGCGTATGCTGAAAGTTCTGTCAGTTCCTCATGCATTGTTTTTTGTATCAGCTGCTCGCCGGCTGGTGTAGACTCGGCGTCGATCGATGCGATTAAGTGTTCGTCGGTCGATCTCGGCGACTTACCATCGAGCAATTTCGCTCGATTTCTGTCGATCGATGCTGATATCTGGTGTTGAGCTGCGAGTTGCCTCTGAATGGTTTTGACTTCTTTCTGTAGCCATTCTGCGTGGCTGTCTAGTCCACCGATTCTGTTGTCGAATGGAAAGTAGATGTCATCACAGCGTTATCAAGTCGTTCCTCCATGGTGTCTATAGCAGTGTAGATCTTGGATGTGATCTTGTCAACCTCTGCTGATGTGTAGGGAAGTAACTCCACATGATTCTTGCCATCGATCCATGGCCCTTGTAGCCTGTCGATCGAAAATGAGTTTGCCTGCAAAAAACTTTGATTAGTAATTTTATCAATATCCCTTTTGGGCATGAAGTATTTGACTAGACAATTTGTTTAAATATAGCATGACTGGTGATACAAAGCGGTCATGCATGTCCTCGTAAGTCTGCAGCCTATCATCCATGGCTGAGATCTTAGCGTCGAGCGATGTGATGGTACACACGTCGATCGATGTGGCTGGTTGTTGGTCCTTCTTGCGAATGGTGTCCAGATCTTGCTGTAGTAGCTCGATTTTAGTGCTCAGCCAGTCCACGTTGTTGTTGAGAGGGTAGTACACGTTGTTTATCCTCGTGTTGATGTATGAGACTTCCCATTTATCCTTGTGTTCTGCTGAACATTGAGGTTCTGCAGGGATCTGGGCTGTCGGAAGACTGACGTCGATCGATGGTGCATGTGGTGCGTCGATCGATGCTGAGGTCGTGGCTTCTTTCTCAAGTTGCTGTCGTAAACTCTCAATTTATGTCCTCATTTCTACCATACTTCTGAAAAGCTCATTGTAGCCTCTATCCAAAGGTTGATGTGTATCTTCTACCAATGATTTGAGCTCCTCTCCCAGTTTTTCCTGAGCTCCACAAATAACAGTCACGATCTGTGACACCCCCGATCATAGATAAACCGGAAATGACACGGTCGATGTTCCCTGATGGTCGACCCGAGGTTCTCGAAATAAATCCGATCGCCATAGCCCAACAACCAAAGAACACAGACGCTCCTATCGGATATTAATCTAGGCTTTTCAACCCGATAAAGCAATATTCGATAGTTAGTTCGTCCCAGACAAGGACTAATATCATATGAGAACTCGTGATTTATAAACATCTTTTATACATTATTTATTTACTTTAAACATCTTACAAAGTGTTATAGTTTTATCCTATGGCCTATTGCCCAACAACGTTTTAAGTAAATAAACATCAAAAGGTACGTTGCAAGGACAACAAAATACTACCACTGGTTGGCTGTTCCTTCCGTCCAAAAAGTAAAGTGTCTCCCGCGTAAGGGTTACCTGCACACACGAATGAGTCATGAGCAACTAATTTACTCAGTGAATCTAGAATCACAACACAATCAATAATAAACGAAACAGTTATCAAATGCATATACATGATCATGCAAGTACTAGTACTATACTTTAATATCGATCATCATTGTGAATTCTTATTTTAAACATCACTTCCACAACACCCGCCGG
This sequence comes from Brassica rapa, assembly GCF_000309985.2. NCBI lineage: Eukaryota > Viridiplantae > Streptophyta > Magnoliopsida > Brassicales > Brassicaceae > Brassica > Brassica rapa. Next base: position 37,240,773 of record NC_024797.2, read on the forward strand.
TTACCATACTCATATAATACAATATATATACTAGACCCGAGAAACAACTAAGGCTAACCGAGACTAGTGAGTTAGCATCACCATCATTGTCGAATGTCCGGTATGAACAATCCGACACTGCATCGTCATGCAGTACACGGTCTCCAGGGAGCTACCCCATCATCGTGTCTTCATGACCTTGTTCCGTTCGCAGGACCAAGTCACGGTAATGCGGGGGCTTTAGGGATAGTGAATATAACAAGAATTCACATGATTTTACTTCCATAATTATTCAAAAACTAATCCATAATTAATCATAATTAACTCTTAATTAATCCTAGATTAATCCTTAATTAATCTCATATTAATCTTTAATTAATCCAAGATTAGTACTAAATTAATCATGATTACTCCTTCATTAATCTCAGATTAATTCTCAATTAAACCAAGATGAATTCATAATCAAAACCATGATTATTTCATAATTAAGATTAGTACTTGAGAACAAGTACTATGATTATGATTAACCTCACTTTAACCTTTTGATTAATCTTCAAGTGTAAGTGTTTACACTAAGTAAACACCATACACTTCTTAAAGGATTCAAAGACTTTACTATATAATTGAGATACTACAATTTAAAGTCAATCATGTACTCATTCATGATCTATCTCATCTTCTGTCTAGACTCACCTAAAGAACAGTCTTGAAACTTGCTTGGACAAGACTTGAGTTCCTCTTGAACAAGGATGAAAGGACAGGATGGGACTAGCAAAGCTCCATACCTTAGCTGATCAAAACAGATCAAGGTTTGGTTCAGAACATCAACAATCTGACAGTTCGGTTCAGGCTAAACTACTTAAATCAATTCAGTTCAAACACGGTTCCTCTCATACCAGATCAGATCAGTTCAGTTATATTCAGTTAACAACAGTTCAGGACAAGATCAGACTGATTTCAGTTTGGTTTAAGTCCAATCAATCCATAACAGCTTAGCAAACTGTTTTAAGAGATGAATTCAAACCGAAACTAAACAAGAACTGAACTCTGTCATAACTTATACAACTGATCCGACCAAAATCTAAGGTAGCCATGAACTGTTCTGATCAGATACTGACTGAGGCTAGGAGACCAAAGCTTACCAAGACAAACCAAAGGACTAGATGGCCTCAGCTAATCCTCTTCTCCAAGGTAAGCTTGTGGCTGGACTGATCAAAGAGAAAGATCAAGGTCTGATCATGATCTGAAATCAACTAGGTCTAGGGTTTTATTTAAAAATCTCACCTTCTGATCTTTCTCAAGAACCAAACTGAGCTAGGGTTGAAGATTAGATCACCACCAATTTTTTCTTGATTTATTTTCCTGATTTTTCTCACTGATTTTTCTGTTCTTCTTTCTCTCTTTCTCTCTGAAATTCTCTAGGTTTTTCTGTAGGTTTAAAAACGTGGGAAGCAGCTGGAGAAGAGTTTAATACAACCTGAGGTTACTTCATATGAGGGTTTAGCTCATAACCAAGCTTGGCTGAGAGCAAACAGCTGGCAACCTGTTTCATCATCAACACCATACTGTCCTTTCCCTCCCATGAAGCAGTTTCCAGCCAATCATAAATAATTAAAGGAGGAAGCAAGCACACAGGCAGCCTGTGATTGTCATGTGCCATTTACTGAAGAAGCTAAGTAAGCAGGCAGGTGCAAGTCAAGTGACTGAATACTGAACAAGCAGGCTGGTGGAAGACATGAGTCTGGTCCAAAATTAATTAGGCAGTTGATTGATAATTTTAAATAATTTTCAACCAACTATTCCTTGTCTTTGTGTCTCGTCTTGTTCTCGGAAAGTCTCGTCCAGCTTAATAAAAATTCGACCAAAATATTTAGGACTCGGCCAAACTATTTAGGACTCGGCCAAACTATCAAGTGAAGGTCTTTCGACCACAAGACAGTCCCGTCGAGAAATTAATCTACCGGGTCGATTTTTATTTTTATTAATCATGGTCGAACCAACTAAAAACTGCTCAAGCGAGATTTTTTTCGACCAAAAATTTATTGGCTCGTGAGGATTTTTACACTCTCCCCCCCCCCCCCCCCCCCCCCCCCCCCCCCCTTAAAAGAATTCGTCTCTGAATTCTCAAAATACAAGTATACACCCTTTACTGGACGACTGGGGTATCTGAGAAGAGTTCTGGGTAATCAACTCGGAACTTATCTTCATCCTCCCATGTTATGACAACTCTCAGTCGCTTTTCCTAAAATACTTGAACTTGCAAAATTTCCCTATTCTTATTTTTATTGAAACGATGTTCGCCTATTCGCAAAGCACCTTCAGGATAGGTGAGGTTAGGTTGCAAGTTCTCTGGTCGCTGCGGCTCAACCATATTCGGATCTGGTATATGCTTACGCAGCATCGATACATGAATTACTGGATGCATAAGCATATCGGGTGGAAGTTCTAGTCTATAGGCTACTTCTCCAACTCTAGCGACAATTCGGTATGGTGCCTTTGCTATTGCAGCGGACCCGGGTTCTAAGGTTATACTAAAGGGGTTACTCCTAGACGGTGGCAATCCCTCTAATGCCTTTAACACGTCCTCATATTCTCTAACTACTGGTATTTCTTCCATGTTCTGGTCTTTCTCGTCTTCTACTGGTCCAGCAACTAAGGTCACTAAGTATACTTCTTCACCCTTCTCCAAAAGGTTTTTAATTCTCAGTGCTGACACTAATGACGCTCCAACACTTGGTACTATGCCGTGGTAAGCTAAATGGGGTTGGGTATCTATCTCGAAAACATTCTCCCCTCGACCACAATCAAGGTGAGCTTGGTAACTTGACAGTCAATCCATCCCTAAGATTACCTCGTACCTCTCTAATGGGAGAACTAACAAATGAGCCGGAAAAACCATATCTTGGAAAATTGATTGGAACTCTTAGAATACAGCCTTCAATTTCAAGAACTTGATCTCCGGGAGTTAGAACGGGAATGGATAAATTCACCTTAGTGAATTCTCCATCGAATCTGGATCTACTTCGGAAGCTACAAAACTATGTGTTGCTCCCGAATCGAGAGGATGCTTAGCTGTAAATTCTTCATGAGTTAGAATTCGAACCGCATTGCATTCAGTCGGTTTGGCAGACGACGTCGATCGATGACTGGAGTAATCCGTCCATCGATCTTCATCATGGTCTGTCGATCGATGCGAGTTCATCGACATCGGTCGACACCATTGGGATCCGCCGAGACTCATGGAGCTTTCGATTTTGAAATCTCCTTCCTCGAGCTTTTCATTTCTCACCACTTGCCAGAAATCATCATCTATGATGGCATTTACGTGGTGTTTTCCTTTGTCGGCTCCTGCCTCTCTAGCGAAAGCTTCTTGCCTCTTTATAGTCTCGCCCGTCTGAATTACTTGGGTTTCAAGTTTTCTCACCTGAGTCCCTAAGGTCTCGATTTTGTTGTTCAGATTGTTGTAGGCAGAGTCTATCTTACCGTTGAAATCCACGGTGATTTGTTGTTGTCCCAACAGTACTAGATCAAGCATCTCTTCGATCTTGCTTTCCTGAGTCTGGCGTGGTGGATTTTGGTAGTAAGAGTTTGAGTAGCTCTTGCTGTTGTTGAAGGATTTTTGAAATTGTGAATTTTGGTTACTTTTTTGGCCATTTCCAAAGAAGTTTCTGTTTCTGCCCTGGTTTCCAAATTTCTGGAATCCGGTACCTCCGATGTAATTCACGTTTTCTTCTCCTTCCGTATCTGTTACTTCTCCTTCAGCTGAACAGACTTGCTTCCTAAGAAGCTCGTGCACCACATCTAACTTAGCTCTTAATTCGTCCATCTGTTCCTTCTCGATAGAGGCTACAGACTTCTTCCGTTCAGAGTCAGTGTTTTTGGTGCTGCTGCTGTTAGCAAGGTTTTCGATAAGTCTCACAGCTTCCAACGGATTCCGAGTAGTGAAGTTTCCTTCACTCGCCGTATCAAGGGCCATTTGATACTGTAAGGCGAGACCTCGGAAGAAAGTGCTTAGCAGCTGCACTTCGTTAAATCCGTGGTGTGGACAGTCTCGCTGGAAGAACCTAAATCTAATCCACGCATCTTTGAAGGACTCTCCAGCCTTCTGCGAGAATGTGGAAATTTTGTTCCGAAGTTCTTCAGCGCGCGCCTCATCGAAGAAGTTTCGTAAGAAAGCATTCTTGATGTCGCTCCAGGATGTTAAAGATCCTGTGGGTTGCTGCCTAAGCCAGTGCATCGCTTCTCCATTCAGCGTGTATCTGAAGAGCTTGCACAGCAGGTAATCTTCGGGGACTCCTTCCATCCGAATGGCTGCGATTAGATCCTCGAACCGTTCCAAATGGTCCATAGGATGCTCGTGCGGTAACCCAGAGTAGGGTATGTGCGACACGAGAGTGTAGTATTGAGGCTTCAGCTCGAAATTCTGCTTCTGGATCTCCGGAAGTCGAATAGCTGATCTGTTGGAATAGTACTCATCTGGGCGATTGTAGTCGGCCAGTGGTTTTGACCGAGCGTCCTCATCTACAGGTTGAGCAGCTCCTGTAGCATCAGCATCAGGGATTACAGTTCCCTGAGCATCTATTTTCTGACCTGTTGCATTACGCAGATGAACGGCCTCGTCATACAGGTTTGCGTTCTCGTCCTGAGTTAGGATAATAATGTTTACCATTTTTGACGACACGGTATCGATCGACGTACACGGTGTAGTATCGATCGTTGTCGAACGATTTGGATCGATCGACGATGATGGTCTGGTGTCGGTCGACGGTTGATTGTGCGTATCGATCGACGAAGAAGTGGTTGCGTCGAGCGATGTGGTACGTTGACCTCTACGGATGGTGCGTTCGAAATGAGCAGGATCGTCTGAGAACAGCAAGTCTTTCTCCTTGTTGCTTCTGGTACCGTTGGGCATGCACCTGGAAAGACAAGAAAAAAGATTATTAGAAAGGGGGTAAAGAAAAGAATAAGAATTAATAAAACTAAATCTAATAGCGATAAAAGCTCCCCGGCAACGGCGCCAAATTTGATACCACTCAAATTACCCTAAGGAGTGTTACTCTCATCAAAAGAGGTTCACATGTAGTACTTAGGAATCGAATCCACAAGGAGCTAGGGAACAATTAAATCTAGTGTTTATTAATTCTAAAGGTTGTAAATGTTTTAATGAAATATCAATAGTAACAAGCGAGTAAATATAAATGTAACTTAGTTGGAAATGATATTAGATGCAGGGCCACTATTCAGGTGTTGGAGATTATAATACCTATAGATGCCTAACTGTTGCATGCATGATATATTAGAGCTCATTCGCTTAACTCAGTGATCAGCTGTCGCATGTACCACTGGTTAACAGACTAGATCTCGTGTCTTACCGGTAGATGCAGACACAAGAGAGTGTCGATCGATAATCTATTAAGACGTCGACCGATACACCTTTGCCAACATCGATCGATTGTCAGTTGAGGACATTGATCGACGGGTTCTAGCCAGGCCTATGCGCGAGTATGAAATGCCCTACTAAGATTCTAAATTGGCGGTTAGCCTCTCTAGCAATCCTAATATGATAGATAGATGTCAGGATGGGATAACAAGGGTGCATGAATATGCAATCCTATGATCAAGTTCTAGTTAGCAAGGCTAAAACAAGCAATGAATACAAATCTATCATGAATATCACAACAAGGCAGATCTATAGTTTGGGGCTAATCCCACAAACCTATATGAACCCTGGATCTAACAGTTGAACTACTCAAGACATAGCAAAGCAATTCATATCAATAGATAAATAGAAACTCATAGAATAGATGAAAAGAAATAAAAACAAGGAGTTCCAATCACAAGTGATCTTCTCTCCAAATGAAACTTGTAACAACTAGGTCTAGAAAAAGCTTTGTTCTTTCTACCGTCAAAACACTTGCATATATTCTGGGAACCGAAATCGCACTTTCGATTTCCGCTTTTTTAAGGAAACTAGAAGACCAATTTCCCAGAGGACCCGGATATCTGCTAATTACCACACGTCAAGCAATCAGACACGAGAATAACAACGATAAAGTATAAGAAATCGAAGAAGAGAGCAAAGAAGATCTTATTCCGAATTTGCGTATGAGCGTTTACAACATGGTATAAGCCTGGGCTCGAGAGCTGTCGGCGAGATTCCTAGTTCTAGTAACCCTAAGACGGCTAAACCTAGTTGAGTCGCAGCTCGAAATAACACAAACGGAAAATTGCCTAAATGCTCTAATGCTAAGTTTGCTCTGAAAAAGTTCCCCCCCATGCTCCTTCGCCTAGGACTCCTTATATACTAGCTCCAAGGTCGGTTTACGCTTTTACTCTTCTGCACTTAAGCCGTCATAGTATAAAAATGGAGATATTCCATTTTTCCCGATCTTCACAAATTATCTTCAAAACTTCCGTATTTAATCCGCGGAAACTTGACATTTATCCTTTCTTGTGGGCCAAGCGTAAACCATGCTGTGGTTTAGGGGCTTTTGGTTAGGAAATCGTAGGATGGGCCTCGAGTCGTGTTTTAGGTACCTTTGGGCCGTCTTCCGACCCGACACACGTTACTACGATTTCCGCGGTTTCTAATCCGCGAAGTTTGATCGATG